>NC_059209.1:44218286-44330786 GCF_020615455.1 Coregonus clupeaformis | reverse complement strand
CCAGGACGAAACCTAGAGAGGAACCAGGGTGAAACCTAGAGAGGAACCAGGACGAAATCTTGATAGGAACCAGGACGAAACCTAGAGAGGAACCAGGATGAAACCTAGAGAGGAACCAGGATGAAACCTAGAGAAGAACCAGGTAGAAACCTGGAGAGGAACTAGGCTCTGAGGGATGGCCAAGAGACGAACCAGGACAAAACCTAGTGAGGAACCAGGACGAAACCTAGAGAGGAACCAGGACAAAACCTTGAGAGGAACCAGGACGAAACCTAGAGAGGAACCAGGACGAAACCTAGAGAGGAACCAGGACGAAACCTAGAGAGGAACCAGGATGAAACCTAGAGAGGAACCAGGACGAAAGCTAGTGAGGAACCAGGACGGAACCTAGAGAGGAACCAGGACGAAACCTAGAGAGGAACCAGGACGAAACCTAGAGAGGAACCAGGATGAAACCTAGAGAAGAACCAGGAAGAATCCTGGGTAGGAACTAGGCTCTGAGGGATGGCCTAGAGAGGAACCAGGCTCTGAGGGATGGCCTAGAGAGGAACCAGGAAAAAACCTAGAAGAACCAGGCTCTGAGGGATGGCCAAGAGACAAACCAGGTCAAAACCTAGAGAGGAACCAGGACGAAACCTAGAGAGGAACCAGGACGAAACCTAGAGAGGAACCAGGACGAAACCTAGAGAAGAACCAGGACGAAACCTAGAGAGGAACCAGGACGAAACCTAGAGAGGGACCAGGACAAAACCTAGAGACGAACCAGGACGAAATCTAGAGAGGAACCAGGACAAAACCTAGAGAAGAACCAGGACGAAACCTAGAGAGGAACCAGGACAAAACCTAGAGACGAACCAGGACGAAACCTAGAGAGGAACCAGGACGAAACCTAGAGAAGAACAAGGATGAAACCTAGAGAAGAACCAGGAAGAAATCTGGAGAGGAACTAGGCTCTGAGGGATGGTCTAGAGAGGAACCAGGCTCTGAGGGATGGCCTAGAGAGGAACCAGGAAAAAACCTAGAAGAATCAGGCTCTGAGGGATGGCCAAGAGAGGAACCAGGACGAAACCTAGAGAGGAACCAGGACGAAACCTAGAGAGGAACCAGGACGAAACCTAGAGAGGAACCAGGACGAAACCTAGGGAGCAACAAGGATGAAACCTAGAGAGGAACCAGGACGAAACCTAGAGAAGAACCAGGAAGAAACCTGGAGAGGAACCAGGCTCTGAGGGATGGCCTAGAGAGGAACCAGGAAAATACCTAGAAGAACCAGGCTCTGAGGGATGGCCAAGAGAGGAACCAGGAAGAAACCTAGAGAGGAACCAGGCTCTGAGGGATGGCCTAGAGAGGAACCAGGCTCTGAGGGATGGCATAGAGAAGAACCAGGCTCTGAGGGATGGCATAGAGAAGAACCAGGCTCTGAGGGATGGCATAGAGAAGAACCAGGCTCTGAGGGATGGCATAGAGAAGAACCAGGCTCTGAGGGATGGCATAGAGAGGAACCAGGCTCTGAGGGATGGCCTAGAGAGGAACCAGGCTCTGGGGTATGGCATAGAGAAGAATCAGGCTCTGAGGGATGGCCTAGAGAGGAACCAGGCTCTGAGGGATGGCCTAGAGAGGAACCAGGAAGAAACCTAGAGAGGAACCAGGCTCTGAGGGATGGCCTAGAGAGGAACCAGGCTCTGGGGGATGGCATAGAGAGGAACCAGGCTCTGAGGGATGGCCTAGAGAGGAACCAGGAAGAAACCTAGAGAGGAACCAGGCTCTGAGGGATGGCCTAGAGAGGAACCAGGCTCTGGGGGATGGCATAGAGAGGAACCAGGCTCTGAGGGATGGCATAGAGAAGAACCAGGAAAAAACCTAGAAGAACCAGGCTCTGAGGGATGGCCAAGAGAGGAACCAGGACGAAACCTAGAGAGGAACCAGGACGAAACCTAGAGAGGAACCAGGACAAAACCTAGAGAGGAACCAGGACGAAACCTAGAGAGGAACAAGGATGAAACCTGGAGAGGAACCAGGCTCTGAGGGATGGCCTAGAGAGGAACCAGGCTCTGAGGGATGGCCTAGAGAGGAACCAGGCTCTGGTGGATGGCATAGAGAAGAACCAGGCTCTGATGGATGGCCTAGAGAGGAACCAGGCTCTGAGGGATGGCCTAGAGAGGAACCAGGAAGAAACCTAGAGAGGAACCAGGACGAAACCTAGAGAGGAACCAGGACGAAACCTAGAGAGGAACAAGGATGAAACCTGGAGAGGAACCAGGCTCTGAGGGATGGTTAGTCCTCTTCTGGCTTTGCCGGGTGGAGATTATAAGAGTACATGGCAATTAAGACCAGAGCGTTCTTCAAGATGTTCAAATGTTCATAGATGACCAGCAGGGTCAAGTAATTATCACAGCGGCTATAGAGGGTGTAACAGGTCAGCACCTAGGGAGTAAATGCCAGTTGTCGTTTCATAAGAGAGAGAGACAGGGTCGAAACTGCAGGTCCGGGACAAGGTAGCACGTCCGGTGAACAGGTCAGGGTTCCATAGCCGCTGGCAGAACAGCAGAAACTGGATCAGCAGTATGACCAGGTGGACTGGGGACAGCCAGGAGTCATCAGGTGGACTGGGGACAGCCAGGAGTCATCAGGCCAGGAGTCATCAGGTGGACTGGGGACAGCCAGGAGTCATCAGGTGGACTGGGGACAGCCAGGAGTCATCAGGCCAGGAGTCACCAGGTGGACTGGGGACATCCAGGAGTCATCAGGTGGACTGGGGACAGCCAGGAGTCATCAGGTGGACTGGGGACAGCCAGGAGTCATCAGGCCAGGTAGTCCTGAGGCATGGTCCTAGGACTCAGGTCCTCCGGGAGGGGAGAG
The DNA here is from genome assembly GCF_020615455.1 of Coregonus clupeaformis. Classification (NCBI taxonomy): domain Eukaryota; kingdom Metazoa; phylum Chordata; class Actinopteri; order Salmoniformes; family Salmonidae; genus Coregonus; species Coregonus clupeaformis. The sequence continues at coordinate 44,327,927 of NC_059209.1, read as the reverse complement.
AGAGAGATGGGAGAATTAGAGGGAGCATCTTTAAGATCACACAGGACACCAGATAAGACAGGAGAATTTCACCAGTTATGACAGACTGACACTAGCCCCCTGGCACATAGACTATTGCAGCATAGAGGTGACAAAAGCATGGATTAGCTTTTCTGCATAATATTTGGACAAAAAGTTTAAGATATTTGCGATGTTACGAAGATGGAAAAAGCTGCTCTATAAATATTTTTTATGTGTTTGTCAAAAGAGAGATCAGGGCCCAGAGTAATGCTGAGGTCCTTCACAGGTTTATTTGAGACGACTGTACAACCAAAATTGCCTATACTCTAGGCAATTTGGGGCTTCAACTGAGACTGCTCTTCTCTGTGTCACGGAGGCTCTCCGCACTGTTAAAGCTAACTCTCTCTCCTCTGCTCTTGTCCTTCTAGACCTGTCTGCTGCCTTTGATACTGTGAACCATCAGATCCTCCTCTCCACCCTCTCCGAGTTGGGCATCTCCGGCGCGGCTCACTCTTGGATTGCGTCCTACCTGACCGGTCGCTCCTACCAAGTGGCGTGGCGAGAATCTGTCTCCGCACCACGTGCTCTCACCACTGGTGTCCCCCAGGGCTCAGTTCTAGGCCCTCTCCTATTCTCGCAATACACCAAGTCACTTGGCTCTGTCATATCCTCACATGGCCTCTCCTATCATTGCTACGCAGACGACACACAACTAATCTTCTCCTTTCCCCTTTCTGATAACCAGGTGGCGAATCGCATCTCTGCATGTCTGGCAGACATATCAGTGTGGATGTCGGATCACCACCTCAAGCTGAACCTCAGCAAGACGGAGCTGCTCTTCCTCCCGGGGAAGAACTGCCCGTTCCATGATCTCGCCATCACGGTTGACAACTCCGTTGTGTCCTCCTCCCAGAGTGCGAAGAGCCTTGGCGTGACCCTGGACAACACCCTGTCGTTCTAACATCAAGGCGGTGACCCGATCCTGTAGGTTCATGCTCTACAACATTCGGAGAGTACAACCCTGCCTTACACAGGAAGCGGCACAGGTCCTAATCCAGGCACTTGTCATCTCCCGTCTGGATTACTGCAACTCGCTGTTGGCTGGGCTCCCTGCCTGTGCCATTAAACCCCTACAACTCATCCAGAATGCCACTCACCTCCGTACCTTCAGGCTCTGATCAGTCCCTACACCCAAACGAGGGCATTGCGTTCATCCACCTCTGGCCTGCTGGCCCCCGTACCTCTGCGGAAGCACAGTTCCCGCTCAGCCCAGTCAAAACTGTTCGCTGCTCTGGCACCCCAATGGTGGAACAATCTCCCTCACGACGCCAGGACAGCGGAGTCACTCACTACCTTCCGGAGACACTTGAAACCCCACCTCTTTAAGGAATACCTGGGATAGGATAAAGTAATCCTTCTACCCCCCTTACCCCACCCAAAAGAAAGAAAGAAGAAAAAAAAACATTGTAAAGTGGTTATCCCACTGGCTATATGGTGAATGCACCAATTTCTATGTCGCTCTGGATAAGAGCGTCTGCTAAATGACGTAAATGTAAATGTAAATGTCATCAAAATGTACAGCTGTGTGTCGTCCGCATAGCGGTGAAAGTTGACATTGTGTTTCTGAATGACATCACCAAGAGGTAGAATATATAGTGAAAACAATAGTGGTCCTAAAACGGAACCTTGAGGAACACCGAAACCTACCATTGATTTGTCAGAGGGCAAACTATCCACAGAGATGAACTGAGATATTTTCCACAGATAAGATCTAAACCAGGCAAGGACTTGTCCACGTAGACCAGTTAGGGTTTCCAATGTGGTAATCAATGGTGTCGAAAGCAGCACTAAGATTTAGGAGCACGAGGACAGATGCAGAGCCTTGGTCTGACGCCATTAAAAGGTAAAGTTTATGTAGGCTTATTTAAATGGTTTTTACGGTTTTTATTTTCATGACGGTCTTCATCCATAACCGTCAGTTACACGATTATTCAATTACCGTCACAGTCCTATGTAATATCACGTGTGTGTGTTCCTCGGCCCCCTCTGTCCCCCTCCTCCCCCTCCTCCCTCTCCACCCCCTCCTCCCCCTCCTCTCTCTCTACCCCCTCCTCCCCCTCCCTCCCCCCTCCTCCCCCTCCTCCCCCTCCTCCCTCTCCACCCCCTCCTCCCCCTCCTCCCTCTCCACCCCCTCCTCCCCCTCCTCCCTCTCCCCACTCAGGGAGGTTTGGGTTACAGAGGTCTAGGCTGGGTGGGTCTGAGGCAGGGAGGTCTGGGTTACAGAGGTCTAGGCTGGGTGGGTCTGAGGCAGGGAGGTCTGGGTTACAGAGGTCTAGGCTGGGTGGGTCTGAGGCAGGGAGGTCTGGGTTACAGAGGTCTAGGCTGGGTGGGTCAGAGGCAGGGAGGTCTGGGTTACAGAGGTCTAGGCTGGGTGGGTCTGAGGCAGGGAGGTCTGGGTTACACAGAGCGAGGGAGGGAGGGAGGAGGGAGGAGGGAGGGAGGGAGGGAGAGAGGGAGGGAGGGAGGGAGGGAGGGAGGGAGGGAGGGAGGGAGGGAGGGAGGGAGAGGGAGGGAGGGAGGGAGGGAGGGAGGGAGGGAGGGAGGGAGGGAGGGAGGGAGGGAGGGAGGGAGGGAGGGAGGGAGGGAGGGAGGGAGGGAGGGAGGGAGGGAGCCATAAAGGTGATGGAGTTATGAAGTTGTGTTGCCCTTTTCAAGGTTAATCCAAACTGCCTCCAGCACCCATCAGTATTCTGTTAGCAGCTCCCAGATCTTTGTTTCAAGGAGAAATACTCAGCTATTAAATGTTACAATAAGACACCACATGTAGGGTAAAGACAGACCAAAACACTGTGTGAGATTCCCAAATGGTCTGCCTGCTCTCTGACTGGGGAGGGGGGGTCTGTCTCTCTGTCTGCCTGCTCTCTGACTGGGGAGGGGGGGGTCTGTCTCTCTGTCTGCCTGCTCTCTGACTGGGGAGGGGGGGTCTGTCTCTCTGTCTTCCTGCTCTCTGACTGGGGAGGGGGGGTCTGTCTCTCTGTCTGCCTGCTCTCTGACTGGGGAGGGGGGGTCTGTCTCTCTGTCTGCCTGCTCTCTGACTGGGGAGGGGGGTGGGTCTGTCTCTCTGTCTGCCTGCTCTCTGACTGGGGAGGGGGGGTCTGTCTCTCTGTCTGCCTGCTCTCTGACTGGGGAGGGGGGTCTGTCTCTCTGTCTGCCTGCTCTCTGACTGGGGAGGGGGGTCTGTCTCTCTGTCTTCCTGCTCTCTGACTGGGGAGGGGGGGGTCTGTCTCTCTGTCTGCCTGCTCTCTGACTGGGGAGGGGGGGTCTGTCTCTCTGTCTGCCTGCTCTCTGACTGGGGAGGGGGGTCTGTCTCTCTGTCTGCCTGCTCTCTGACTGGGGAGGGGGGGTCTGTCTCTCTGTCTGCCTGCTCTCTGACTGGGGAGGGGGGGTCTGTCTCTCTGTCTGCCTGCTCTCTGACTGGGGGAGGGGGGTCTGTCTCTCTGTCTGCCTGCTCTCTGACTGGGGAGGGGGGGTCTGTCTCTCTGTCTGCCTGCTCTCTGACTGGGGAGGGGGGTCTGTCTCTCTGTCTTCCTGCTCTCTGACTGGGGGAGGGGGGGTCTGTCTCTCTGTCTGCCTGCTCTCTGACTGGGGAGGGGGGTCTGTCTCTCTGTCTTCCTGCTCTCTGACTGGGGAGGGGGGTCTGTCTCTCTGTCTGCCTGCTCTCTGACTGGGGAGGGGGGTCTGTCTCTCTGTCTGCCTGCTCTCTGACTGGGGGTGCCTGCTCTCTGACTGGGGGGTCTGTCTCTCTGTCTGCCTGCTCTCTGACTGGGGAGGGGGAGGGGGGGTCTGTCTCTCTGTCTGCCTGCTCTCTGACTGGGGAGGGGGGGGTCTGTCTCTCGATCTGTGGGCCTGCTCTCTGACTGGGGAGGGGGGGTCTGTCTCTCTGTCTGCCTGCTCTCTGACTGGGGAGGGGGGTCTGTCTCTCTGTCTGCCTGCTCTCTGACTGGGGAGGGGGGTCTGTCTCTCTGTCTGCCTGCTCTCTGACTGGGGGAGGGGGGTCTGTCTCTCTGTCTGCCTGCTCTCTGACTGAGGAGGGGGGGGTCTGTCTCTCTGTCTGCCTGCTCTCTGACTGGGGAGGGGGGGGGTCTGTCTCTCGATCTGTGGGCCTGCTCTCTGATTGGTTCAGACTACTGTAACATAATCAGGGAGTTAGTTCATATCAACCCACAACTGAAGACTGGACTGCTATTTGCTGATGTCTCAAGACTTTCAATAGGCTACATTTTGAGGAACTTTAGCCAAGCTTCCAACTTTTATAGACTGGCAGAAGACTGAGACAGGCAGGGGTTTACTGTGTTGTGGGGTTCCAGGGCTATAGACTGGCAGAAGACTGAGACAGGCAGGGGTTTACTGTGTTGTGGGGTTCCAGGGCTATAGACTGGCAGAAGACTGAGACAGGCAGGGGTTTACTGTGTTGAGGGGTTCCAGGGCTATAGACTGAGACAGGCAGGGGTTTACTGTGTTGAGGGGTTCCAGGGCTATAGACTGGGACAGGCAGGGGTTTACTGTGTTGAGGGGTTCCAGGGCTATAGACTGGCAGAAGACTGAGACAGGCAGGGGTTTACTGTGTTGTGGGGTTCCAGGGCTATAGACTGGCAGAAGACTGGGACAGGCAGGGGTTTACTGTGTTGAGTGGTTCCAGGGCTATAGACTGGGACAGACAGGGGTTTACTGTGTTGTGTGGTTCCAGGGCTATAGACTGGCAGAAGACTGAGACAGGCAGGGGTTTACTGTGTTGAGGGGTTCCAGGGCTATATACTGGCAGAAGACTGAGACAGGCAGGGGTTTACTGTGTTGTTCCATTACAGGCAGGGGTTTACTGTGTTGAGTGGTTCCAGGGCTATAGACTGGGACAGGCAGGGGTTTACTGTGTTGAGGGGTTCCAGGGCTATAGACTGGCAGAAGACTGAGACAGGCAGGGGTTTACTGTGTTGTGGGGTTCCAGGGCTATAGACTGGGACAGGCAGGGGTTTACTGTGTTGAGTGGTTCCAGGGCTATAGACTGGCAGAAGACTGAGACAGGCAGGGGTTTACTGTGTTGTGGGGTTCCAGGGCTATAGACTGGGACAGGCAGGGGTTTACTGTGTTGAGTGGTTCCAGGGCTATAGACTGGGACAGGCAGGGGTTTACTGTGTTGTGTGGTTCCAGGGCTATAGACTGGCAGAAGACTGAGACAGGCAGGGGTTTACTGTGTTGTGGGGTTCCAGGGCTATAGACTGGGACAGGCAGGGGTTTACTGTGTTGAGTGGTTCCAGGGCTATAGACTGGGACAGGCAGGGGTTTACTGTGTTGAGTGGTTCCAGGGCTATAGACTGGCAGAAGACTGAGACAGGCAGGGGTTTACTGTGTTGTGGGGTTCCAGGGCTATAGACTGGCAGAAGACTGAGACAGGCAGGGGTTTACTGTGTTGAGTGGTTCCAGGGCTATAGACTGGGACAGGCAGGGGTTTACTGTGTTGTGTGGTTCCAGGGCTATACACTGGCAGAAGACTGGGACAGACAGGGATTTACTGTGTTGAGGGGTTCCAGGGCTATAGACTGGGACAGGCAGGGGTTTACTGTGTTGTGGGGTTCCAGGGCTATAGACTGGGACAGGCAGGGGTTTACTGTGTTGAGTGGTTCCAGGGCTATAGACTGGGACAGGCAGGGGTTTACTGTGTTGTGGGGTTCCAGGGCTATAGACTGGGACAGGCAGGGGTTTACTGTGTTGAGGGGTTCCAGGGCTATAGACTGGGACAGGCAGGGGTTTACTGTGTTGAGTGGTTCCAGGGCTATAGACTGGCAGAAGACTGGGACAGGCAGGGGTTTACTGTGTTGAGTGGTTCCAGGGCTATAGACTGGCAGAAGACTGAGACAGGCAGGGGTTTACTGTGTTGAGTGGTTCCAGGGCTATAGACTGGGACAGGCAGGGGTTTACTGTGTTGAGGGGTTCCAGGGCTATAGACTGGCAGAAGACTGGGACAGGCAGGGGTTTACTGTGTTGAGTGGTTCCAGGGCTATAGACTGGCAGAAGACTGAGACAGGCAGGGGTTTACTGTGTTGAGTGGTTCCAGGGCTATAGACTGGGACAGGCAGGGGTTTACTGTGTTGTGGGGTTCCAGGGCTATAGACTGGGACAGACAGGGGTTTACTGTGTTGTGTGGTTCCAGGGCTATAGACTGGCAGAAGACTGGGACAGGCAGGGGTTTACTGTGTTGAGGGGTTCCAGGGCTATAGACTGGGACAGGCAGGGGTTTACTGTGTTGAGTGGTTCCAGGGCTATAGACTGGGACAGGCAGGGGTTTACTGTGTTGAGGGGTTCCAGGGCTATAGACTGGGACAGGCAGGGGTTTACTGTGTTGAGTGGTTCCAGGGCTATAGACTGGGACAGGCAGGGGTTTACTGTGTTGAGTGGTTCCAGGGCTATAGACTGGGACAGGCAGGGGTTTACTGTGTTGAGTGGTTCCAGGGCTATAGACTGGGACAGGCAGGGGTTTACTGTGTTGTGGGGTTCCAGGGCTATAGACTGGCAGAAGACTAAGACAGGCAGGGGTTTACTGTGTTGAGTGGTTCCAGGGCTATAGACTGGCAGAAGACTGAGACAGGCAGGGGTTTACTGTGTTGAGGGGTTCCAGGGCTATAGACTGGGACAGGCAGGGGTTTACTGTGTTGTGTGGTTCCAGGGCTATAGACTGGCAGAAGACTAAGACAGGCAGGGGTTTACTGTGTTGAGTGGTTCCAGGGCTATAGACTGGGACAGACAGGGGTTTACTGTGTTGAGTGGTTCCAGGGCTATAGACTGGCAGAAGACTAAGACAGGCAGGGGTTTACTGTGTTGAGTGGTTCCAGGGCTATAGACTGGGACAGACAGGGGTTTACTGTGTTGAGTGGTTCCAGGGCTATAGACTGGGACAGGCAGGGGTTTACTGTGTTGAGTGGTTCCAGGGCTATAGACTGAGACAGGCAGGGGTTTACTGTGTTGTGTGGTTCCAGGGCTATAGACTGGGACAGGCAGGGGTTTACTGTGTTGAGGGGTTCCAGGGCTATAGACTGGGACAGGCAGGGGTTTACTGTGTTGTGTGGTTCCAGGGCTATAGACTGGCAGAAGACTGGGACAGGCAGGGGTTTACTGTGTTGAGGGGTTCCAGGGCTATAGACTGGGACAGGCAGGGGTTTACTGTGTTGAGGGGTTCCAGGGCTATAGACTGGCAGAAGACTGAGACAGGCAGGGGTTTACTGTGTTGAGGGGTTCCAGGGCTATAGACTGGGACAGGCAGGGGTTTACTGTGTTGTGGGGTTCCAGGGCTATAGACTGGCAGAAGACTGAGACAGACAGGGGTTTACTGTGTTGAGTGGTTCCAGGGCTATAGACTGAGACAGACAGGGGTTTACTGTGTTGAGTGGTTCCAGGGCTATAGACTGGCAGAAGACTGAGACAGGCAGGGGTTTACTGTGTTGTGGGGTTCCAGGGCTATAGACTGGGACAGGCAGGGGTTTACTGTGTTGAGTGGTTCCAGGGCTATAGACTGGGACAGGCAGGGGTTTACTGTGTTGTGTGGTTCCAGGGCTATAGACTGGCAGAAGACTGAGACAGACAGGGGTTTACTGTGTTGAGGGGTTCCAGGGCTATAGACTGGGACAGGCAGGGGTTTACTGTGTTGTGTGGTTCCAGGGCTATAGACTGGGACAGGCAGGGGTTTACTGTGTTGAGTGGTTCCAGGGCTATAGACTGGCAGAAGACTAAGACAGGCAGGGGTTTACTGTGTTGAGTGGTTCCAGGGCTATAGACTGGCAGAAGACTGAGACAGGCAGGGGTTTACTGTGTTGAGTGGTTCCAGGGCTATAGACTGGCAGAAGACTAAGACAGGCAGGGGTTTACTGTGTTGAGTGGTTCCAGGGCTATAGACTGGGGCAGGCAGGGTTTACTGTGTTGAGTGGTTCCAGGGCTATAGACTGGCAGAAGACTGAGACAGGCAGGGGTTTACTGTGTTGTGGGGTTCCAGGGCTATAGACTGGGACAGGCAGGGGTTTACTGTGTTGAGTGGTTCCAGGGCTATAGACTGGCAGAAGACTGAGACAGGCAGGGGTTTACTGTGTTGTGGGGTTCCAGGGCTATAGACTGGGACAGGCAGGGGTTTACTGTGTTGAGTGGTTCCAGGGCTATAGACTGGGACAGGCAGGGGTTTACTGTGTTGAGTGGTTCCAGGGCTATAGACTGGGACAGGCAGGGGTTTACTGTGTTGAGGGGTTCCAGGGCTATAGACTGGCAGAAGACTAAGACAGGCAGGGGTTTACTGTGTTGAGTGGTTCCAGGGCTATAGACTGAGACAGGCAGGGGTTTACTGTGTTGAGTGGTTCCTGGGCTATAGACTGGCAGAAGACTGGGACAGGCAGGGGTTTACTGTGTTGAGTGGTTCCAGGGCTATAGACTGGGACAGGCAGGGGTTTACTGTGTTGAGTGGTTCCAGGGCTATAGACTGGGACAGGCAGGGGTTTACTGTGTTGAGGGGTTCCAGGGCTATAGACTGGCAGAAGACTGAGACAGGCAGGGGTTTACTGTGTTGAGTGGTTCCAGGGCTATAGACTGGGACAGGCAGGGGTTTACTGTGTTGAGGGGTTCCAGGGCTATAGACTGGGACAGGCAGGGGTTTACTGTGTTGTGGGGTTCCAGGGCTATAGACTGGCAGAAGACTGGGACAGGCAGGGGTTTACTGTGTTGAGTGGTTCCAGGGCTATAGACTGGCAGAAGACTGAGACAGGCAGGGGTTTACTGTGTTGAGTGGTTCCAGGGCTATAGACTGGGACAGGCAGGGGTTTACTGTGTTGTGGGGGTTCCAGGGCTATAGACTGGGACAGGCAGGGGTTTACTGTGTTGAGTGGTTCCAGGGCTATAGACTGGGACAGGCAGGGGTTTACTGTGTTGAGGGTTCCAGGGCTATAGACTGGCAGAAGACTGGGACAGGCAGGGGTTTACTGTGTTGTGGGGTTCCAGGGCTATAGACTGAGACAGGCAGGGATTTACTGTGTTGTGGGGTTCCAGGGCTATAGACTGGGACAGGCAGGGGGTTTACTGTGTTGAGTGGTTCCAGGGCTATAGACTGGCAGAAGACTGAGACAGACAGGGGTTTACTGTGTTGTGTGGTTCCAGGGCTATAGACTGGCAGAAGACTGAGACAGGCAGGGGTTTACTGTGTTGAGTGGTTCCAGGGCTATAGACTGGGACAGGCAGGGGTTTACTGTGTTGAGTGGTTCCAGGGCTATAGACTGGGACAGGCAGTGGTTTACTGTGTTGAGGGGTTCCAGGGCTATAGACTGGCAGAAGACTGAGACAGACAGGGGTTTACTGTGTTGTGTGGTTCCAGGGCTATAGACTGGCAGAAGACTAAGACAGGCAGGGGTTTACTGTGTTGTGGGGTTCCAGGGCTATAGACTGGGACAGGCAGGGGTTTACTGTGTTGTGGGGTTCCAGGGCTATAGACTGGGACAGGCAGGGGTTTACTGTGTTGAGGGGTTCCAGGGCTATAGACTGGCAGAAGACTGAGACAGGCAGGGGTTTACTGTGTTGAGTGGTTCCAGGGCTATAGACTGGCAGAAGACTGAGACAGGCAGGGGTTTACTGTGTTGAGGGGTTCCACGGCTATAGACTGGCAGAAGACTGGGACAGGCAGGGGTTTACTGTGTTGAGTGGTTCCAGGGCTATAGACTGGGACAGACAGGGGTTTACTGTGTTGTGTGGTTCCAGGGCTATAGACTGGCAGAAGACTGGGACAGGCAGGGGTTTACTGTGTTGAGGGGTTCCAGGGCTATAGACTGGCGGACAGGCAGGGGTTTACTGTGTTGAGTGGTTCCAGGGCTATAGACTGGGACAGGCAGGGGTTTACTGTGTTGAGTGGTTCCAGGGCTATAGACTGGGACAGGCAGGGGTTTACTGTGTTGAGTGGTTCCAGGGCTATAGACTGGGACAGGCAGGGGTTTACTGTGTTGAGTGGTTCCAGGGCTATAGACTGGGACAGGCAGGGGTTTACTGTGTTGTGGGTTCCAGGGCTATAGACTGGGAAACAGACAGGGGTTTACTGTGTTGTGTGGTTCCAGGGCTATAGACTGGCAGAAGACTAAGACAGGCAGGGGTTTACTGTGTTGAGGGGTTCCAGGGCTATAGACTGGCAGGGACAGGCAGGGGTTTACTGTGTTGAGTGGTTCCAGGGCTATAGACTGGGACAGGCAGGGGTTTACTGTGTTGTGTGGTTCCAGGGCTATAGACTGGGACAGACAGGGGTTTACTGTGTTGAGTGGTTCCAGGGCTATAGACTGGCAGAAGACTGAGACAGGCAGGGGTTTACTGTGTTGAGTGGTTCCAGGGCTATAGACTGGGACAGACAGGGGTTTACTGTGTTGAGTGGTTCCAGGGCTATAGACTGGGACAGGCAGGGGTTTACTGTGTTGTGTGGTTCCAGGGCTATAGACTGGCAGAAGACTGAGACAGGCAGGGGTTTACTGTGTTGTGGGGTTCCAGGGCTATAGACTGGCGAAGACTAGACAGGCAGGGGTTTAATGTGTTGAGTGGTTCCAGGGCTATAGACTGGGACAGGCAGGGGTTTACTGTGTTGAGTGGTTCCAGGGCTATAGACTGGCAGAAGACTGGGACAGGCAGGGGTTTACTGTGTTGAGTGGTTCCAGGGCTATAGACTGGCAGAAGACTGAGACAGGCAGGGGTTTACTGTGTTGAGTGGTTCCAGGGCTATAGACTGGGACAGGCAGGGGTTTACTGTGTTGTGGGGTTCCAGGGCTATAGACTGGGACAGACAGGGGTTTACTGTGTTGTGTGGTTCCAGGGCTATAGACTGGCAGAAGACTGAGACAGGCAGGGGGTTTACTGTGTTGAGTGGTTCCAGGGCTATAGACTGGGACAGGCAGGGGTTTACTGTGTTGTGGGGTTCCAGGGCTATAGACTGGGACAGACAGGGGTTTACTGTGTTGTGTGGTTCCAGGGCTATAGACTGGCAGAAGACTGGGACAGGCAGGGGTTTACTGTGTTGAGGGGTTCCAGGGCTATAGACTGGGACAGGCAGGGGTTTACTGTGTTGAGTGGTTCCAGGGCTATAGACTGGGACAGGCAGGGGTTTACTGTGTTGAGGGGTTCCAGGGCTATAGACTGGGACAGGCAGGGGTTTACTGTGTTGAGTGGTTCCAGGGCTATAGACTGGGACAGGCAGGGGTTTACTGTGTTGAGTGGTTCCAGGGCTATAGACTGGGACAGGCAGGGGTTTACTGTGTTGAGTGGTTCCAGGGCTATAGACTGGGACAGGCAGGGGTTTTACTGTGTTGTGGGGTTCCAGGGCTATAGACTGGCAGAAGACTAAGACAGGCAGGGGTTTACTGTGTTGAGTGGTTCCAGGGCTATAGACTGGCAGAAGACTGAGACAGGCAGGGGTTTACTGTGTTGAGGGGTTCCAGGGCTATAGACTGGGACAGGCAGGGGTTTACTGTGTTGTGTGGTTCCAGGGCTATAGACTGGCAGAAGACTAAGACAGGCAGGGGTTTACTGTGTTGTGGGGTTCCAGGGCTATAGACTGGGACAGGCAGGGGTTTACTGTGTTGAGTGGTTCCAGGGCTATAGACTGGGACAGGCAGGGGTTTACTGTGTTGTGTGGTTCCAGGGCTATAGACTGGCAGAAGACTGAGACAGGCAGGGGTTTACTGTGTTGTGGGGTTCCAGGGCTATAGACTGGGACAGGCAGGGGTTTACTGTGTTGAGTGGTTCCAGGGCTATAGACTGGGACAGGCAGGGGTTTACTGTGTTGAGTGGTTCCAGGGCTATAGACTGGCAGAAGACTGAGACAGGCAGGGGTTTACTGTGTTGTGGGGTTCCAGGGCTATAGACTGGCAGAAGACTGAGACAGGCAGGGGTTTACTGTGTTGAGTGGTTCCAGGGCTATAGACTGGGACAGGCAGGGGTTTACTGTGTTGTGTGGTTCCAGGGCTATACACTGGCAGAAGACTGGGACAGACAGGGATTTACTGTGTTGAGGGGTTCCAGGGCTATAGACTGGGACAGGCAGGGGTTTACTGTGTTGTGGGGGTTCCAGGGCTATAGACTGGGACAGGCAGGGGTTTACTGTGTTGAGTGGTTCCAGGGCTATAGACTGGGACAGGCAGGGGTTTACTGTGTTGAGTGGTTCCAGGGCTATAGACTGGGACAGGCAGGGGTTTACTGTGTTGTGTGGTTCCAGGGCTATAGACTGGCAGAAGACTGAGACAGGCAGGGGTTTACTGTGTTGTGGGGTTCCAGGGCTATAGACTGGGACAGGCAGGGGTTTACTGTGTTGAGGGGTTCCAGGGCTATAGACTGGGACAGGCAGGGGTTTACTGTGTTGAGTGGTTCCAGGGCTATAGACTGGCAGAAGACTGGGACAGGCAGGGGTTTACTGTGTTGAGTGGTTCCAGGGCTATAGACTGGCAGAAGACTGAGACAGGCAGGGGTTTACTGTGTTGAGTGGTTCCAGGGCTATAGACTGGGACAGGCAGGGGTTTACTGTGTTGAGGGGTTCCAGGGCTATAGACTGGCAGAAGACTGGGACAGGCAGGGGTTTACTGTGTTGAGTGGTTCCAGGGCTATAGACTGGCAGAAGACTGAGACAGGCAGGGGTTTACTGTGTTGAGTGGTTCCAGGGCTATAGACTGGGACAGGCAGGGGTTTACTGTGTTGTGGGGGTTCCAGGGCTATAGACTGGGACAGACAGGGGTTTACTGTGTTGTGTGGTTCCAGGGCTATAGACTGGCAGAAGACTGAGACAGGCAGGGGTTTACTGTGTTGAGTGGTTCCAGGGCTATAGACTGGGACAGGCAGGGGGTTTACTGTGTTGTGGGGTTCCAGGGCTATAGACTGGGACAGACAGGGGTTTACTGTGTTGTGTGGTTCCAGGGCTATAGACTGGCAGAAGACTGGGACAGGCAGGGGTTTACTGTGTTGAGGGGTTCCAGGGCTATAGACTGGGTCAGGCAGGGGTTTACTGTGTTGAGTGGTTCCAGGGCTATAGACTGGGACAGGCAGGGGTTTACTGTGTTGAGGGGTTCCAGGGCTATAGACTGGGACAGGCAGGGGTTTACTGTGTTGAGTGGTTCCAGGGCTATAGACTGGGACAGGCAGGGGTTTACTGTGTTGAGTGGTTCCAGGGCTATAGACTGGGACAGGCAGGGGTTTACTGTGTTGAGTGGTTCCAGGGCTATAGACTGGGACAGGCAGGGGTTTACTGTGTTGTGGGGTTCCAGGGCTATAGACTGGCAGAAGACTAAGACAGGCAGGGGTTTACTGTGTTGAGTGGTTCCAGGGCTATAGACTGGCAGAAGACTGAGACAGGCAGGGGTTTACTGTGTTGAGGGGTTCCAGGGCTATAGACTGGGACAGGCAGGGGTTTACTGTGTTGTGTGGTTCCAGGGCTATAGACTGGCAGAAGACTAAGACAGGCAGGGGTTTACTGTGTTGAGTGGTTCCAGGGCTATAGACTGGGACAGACAGGGGTTTACTGTGTTGAGTGGTTCCAGGGCTATAGACTGGCAGAAGACTAAGACAGGCAGGGGTTTACTGTGTTGAGTGGTTCCAGGGCTATAGACTGGGACAGACAGGGGATTACTGTGTTGAGTGGTTCCAGGGCTATAGACTGGGACAGGCAGGGGTTTACTGTGTTGAGTGGTTCCAGGGCTATAGACTGAGACAGGCAGGGGTTTACTGTGTTGTGTGGTTCCAGGGCTATAGACTGGGACAGGCAGGGTTTACTGTGTTGAGGGGTTCCAGGGCTATAGACTGGGACAGGCCGGGGTTTACTGTGTTGTGTGGTTGCAGGGCTATAGACTGGCAGAAGACTGGGACAGGCAGGGGTTTACTGTGTTGAGGGGTTCCAGGGCTATAGACTGGGACAGGCAGGGGTTTAATGTGTTGAGGGGTTCCAGGGCTATAGACTGGCAGAAGACTGAGACAGGCAGGGGTTTACTGTGTTGAGGGGTTCCAGGGCTATAGACTGGGACAGGCAGGGGTTTACTGTGTTGTGGGGTTCCAGGGCTATAGACTGGCAGAAGACTGAGACAGACAGGGGTTTACTGTGTTGAGTGGTTCCAGGGCTATAGACTGAGACAGACAGGGGTTTACTGTGTTGAGTGGTTCCAGGGCTATAGACTGGCAGAAGACTGAGACAGGCAGGGGTTTACTGTGTTGTGGGGTTCCAGGGCTATAGACTGGGACAGGCAGGGGTTTACTGTGTTGAGTGGTTCCAGGGCTATAGACTGGGACAGGCAGGGGTTTACTGTGTTGAGTGGTTCCAGGGCTATAGACTGGCAGAAGACTGAGACAGACAGGGGTTTACTGTGTTGAGGGGTTCCAGGGCTATAGACTGGGACAGGCAGGGGTTTACTGTGTTGTGTGGTTCCAGGGCTATAGACTGGGACAGGCAGGGGTTTACTGTGTTGAGTGGTTCCAGGGCTATAGACTGGCAGAAGACTAAGACAGGCAGGGGTTTACTGTGTTGAGTGGTTCCAGGGCTATAGACTGGCAGAAGACTGAGACAGGCAGGGGTTTACTGTGTTGAGTGGTTCCAGGGCTATAGACTGGCAGAAGACTAAGACAGGCAGGGGTTTACTGTGTTGAGTGGTTCCAGGGCTATAGACTGGGGCAGGCAGGGGTTTACTGTGTTGAGTGGTTCCAGGGCTATAGACTGGCAGAAGACTGAGACAGGCAGGGGTTTACTGTGTTGTGGGGTTCCAGGGCTATAGACTGGGACAGGCAGGGGTTTACTGTGTTGAGTGGTTCCAGGGCTATAGACTGGCAGAAGACTGAGACAGGCAGGGGTTTACTGTGTTGTGGGGTTCCAGGGCTATAGACTGGGACAGGCAGGGGTTTACTGTGTTGAGTGGTTCCAGGGCTATAGACTGGGACAGGCAGGGGTTTACTGTGTTGAGTGGTTCCAGGGCTATAGACTGGGACAGGCAGGGGTTTACTGTGTTGAGGGGTTCCAGGGCTATAGACTGGCAGAAGACTAAGACAGGCAGGGGTTTACTGTGTTGAGTGGTTCCAGGGCTATAGACTGAGACAGGCAGGGGTTTACTGTGTTGAGTGGTTCCTGGGCTATAGACTGGCAGAAGACTGGGACAGGCAGGGGTTTACTGTGTTGAGTGGTTCCAGGGCTATAGACTGGGACAGGCAGGGGTTTACTGTGTTGAGTGGTTCCAGGGCTATAGACTGGGACAGGCAGGGGTTTACTGTGTTGAGGGGTTCCAGGGCTATAGACTGGCAGAAGACTGAGACAGGCAGGGGTTTACTGTGTTGAGTGGTTCCAGGGCTATAGACTGGGACAGGCAGGGGTTTACTGTGTTGAGGGGTTCCAGGGCTATAGACTGGGACAGGCAGGGGTTTACTGTGTTGTGGGGTTCCAGGGCTATAGACTGGCAGAAGACTGGGACAGGCAGGGGTTTACTGTGTTGAGTGGTTCCAGGGCTATAGACTGGCAGAAGACTGAGACAGGCAGGGGTTTACTGTGTTGAGTGGTTCCAGGGCTATAGACTGGGACAGGCAGGGGTTTACTGTGTTGTGGGGTTCCAGGGCTATAGACTGGGACAGGCAGAGGTTTACTGTGTTGAGTGGTTCCAGGGCTATAGACTGGGACAGGCAGGGGTTTACTGTGTTGAGGGGTTCCAGGGCTATAGACTGGCAGAAGACTGGGACAGGCAGGGGTTTACTGTGTTGTGGGGGTTCCAGGGCTATAGACTGAGACAGGCAGGGGTTTACTGTGTTGTGGGGTTCCAGGGCTATAGACTGGGACAGGCAGGGGTTTACTGTGTTGAGTGGTTCCAGGGCTATAGACTGGCAGAAGACTGAGACAGACAGGGGTTTACTGTGTTGTGTGGTTCCAGGGCTATAGACTGGCAGAAGACTGAGACAGGCAGGGGGTTTACTGTGTTGAGTGGTTCCAGGGCTATAGACTGGGACAGGCAGGGGTTTACTGTGTTGAGTGGTTCCAGGGCTATAGACTGAGACAGGCAGGGGTTTACTGTGTTGAGTGGTTCCAGGGCTATAGACTGGGACAGGCAGTGGTTTACTGTGTTGAGGGGTTCCAGGGCTATAGACTGGCAGAAGACTGAGACAGACAGGGGTTTATTGTGTTGTGTGGTTCCAGGGCTATAGACTGGCAGAAGACTAAGACAGGCAGGGGGTTTACTGTGTTGTGGGGTTCCAGGGCTATAGACTGGGACAGGCAGGGGTTTACTGTGTTGTGGGGTTCCAGGGCTATAGACTGGGACAGGCAGGGGTTTACTGTGTTGAGGGGTTCCAGGGCTATAGACTGGCAGAAGACTGAGACAGGCAGGGGTTTACTGTGTTGAGTGGTTCCAGGGCTATAGACTGGCAGAAGACTGAGACAGGCAGGGGTTTACTGTGTTGAGGGGTTCCACGGCTATAGACTGGCAGAAGACTGGGACAGGCAGGGGTTTACTGTGTTGAGTGGTTCCAGGGCTATAGACTAGGACAGACAGGGGTTTACTGTGTTGTGTGGTTCCAGGGCTATAGACTGGCAGAAGACTGGGACAGGCAGGGGTTTACTGTGTTGAGGGGTTCCAGGGCTATAGACTGGGACAGGCAGGGGTTTACTGTGTTGAGTGGTTCCAGGGCTATAGACTGGGACAGGCAGGGGTTTACTGTGTTGAGGGGTTCCAGGGCTATAGACTGGGACAGGCAGGGGTTTACTGTGTTGAGTGGTTCCAGGGCTATAGACTGGCAGAAGACTGAGACAGGCAGGGGTTTACTGTGTTGAGTGGTTCCAGGGCTATAGACTGGGACAGGCAGGGGTTTACTGTGTTGTGGGGTTCCAGGGCTATAGACTGGGACAGACAGGGGTTTACTGTGTTGTGTGGTTCCAGGGCTATAGACTGGCAGAAGACTGGGACAGGCAGGGGTTTACTGTGTTGAGGGGTTCCAGGGCTATAGACTGGGACAGGCAGGGGTTTACTGTGTTGAGTGGTTCCAGGGCTATAGACTGGGACAGGCAGGGGTTTACTGTGTTGAGGGGTTCCAGGGCTATAGACTGGGACAGGCAGGGGTTTACTGTGTTGAGTGGTTCCAGGGCTATAGACTGGGACAGGCAGGGGTTTACTGTGTTGAGTGGTTCCAGGGCTATAGACTGGGACAGGCAGGGGTTTACTGTGTTGAGTGGTTCCAGGGCTATAGACTGGGACAGGCAGGGGTTTACTGTGTTGTGGGGTTCCAGGGCTATAGACTGGCAGAAGACTAAGACAGGCAGGGGTTTACTGTGTTGAGTGGTTCCAGGGCTATAGACTGGCAGAAGACTGAGACAGGCAGGGGGTTTACTGTGTTGAGGGGTTCCAGGGCTATAGACTGGGACAGGCAGGGGTTTACTGTGTTGTGTGGTTCCAGGGCTATAGACTGGCAGAAGACTAAGACAGGCAGGGGTTTACTGTGTTGAGTGGTTCCAGGGCTATAGACTGGGGACAGACAGGGGTTTACTGTGTTGAGTGGTTCCAGGGCTATAGACTGGCAGAAGACTAAGACAGGCAGGGGGTTTACTGTGTTGAGTGGTTCCAGGGCTATAGACTGGGACAGACAGGGGTTTACTGTGTTGAGTGGTTCCAGGGCTATAGACTGGGACAGGCAGGGGTTTACTGTGTTGAGTGGTTCCAGGGCTATAGACTGAGACAGGCAGGGGTTTACTGTGTTGTGTGGTTCCAGGGCTATAGACTGGGACAGGCAGGGGTTTACTGTGTTGAGGGGTTCCAGGGCTATAGACTGGGACAGGCAGGGGTTTACTGTGTTGTGTGGTTCCAGGGCTATAGACTGGCAGAAGACTGGGACAGGCAGGGTTTACTGTGTTGAGGGGTTCCAGGGCTATAGACTGGGACAGGCAGGGGTTTACTGTGTTGAGGGGTTCCAGGGCTATAGACTGGCAGAAGACTGAGACAGGCAGGGGTTTACTGTGTTGAGGGGTTCCAGGGCTATAGACTGGGACAGGCAGGGGTTTACTGTGTTGTGGGGTTCCAGGGCTATAGACTGGCAGAAGACTGAGACAGACAGGGGTTTACTGTGTTGAGTGGTTCCAGGGCTATAGACTGAGACAGACAGGGGTTTACTGTGTTGAGTGGTTCCAGGGCTATAGACTGGCAGAAGACTGAGACAGGCAGGGGTTTACTGTGTTGTGGGGTTCCAGGGCTATAGACTGGGACAGGCAGGGGTTTACTGTGTTGAGTGGTTCCAGGGCTATAGACTGGGACAGGCAGGGGTTTACTGTGTTGTGTGGTTCCAGGGCTATAGACTGGCAGAAGACTGAGACAGACAGGGGTTTACTGTGTTGAGGGGTTCCAGGGCTATAGACTGGGACAGGCAGGGGTTTACTGTGTTGTGTGGTTCCAGGGCTATAGACTGGGACAGGCAGGGGTTTACTGTGTTGAGTGGTTCCAGGGCTATGGACTGGCAGAAGACTAAGACAGGCAGGGGTTTACTGTGTTGAGTGGTTCCAGGGCTATAGACTGGCAGAGACTGAGACAGGCAGGGGTTTACTGTGTTGAGTGGTTCCAGGGCTATAGACTGGCAGAAGACTAAGACAGGCAGGGGTTTACTGTGTTGAGTGGTTCCAGGGCTATAGACTGGGGCAGGCAGGGGTTTACTGTGTTGAGTGGTTCCAGGGCTATAGACTGGCAGAAGACTGAGACAGGCAGGGGTTTACTGTGTTGTGGGGTTCCAGGGCTATAGACTGGGACAGGCAGGGGTTTACTGTGTTGAGTGGTTCCAGGGCTATAGACTGGCAGAAGACTGAGACAGGCAGGGGTTTACTGTGTTGTGGGGTTCCAGGGCTATAGACTGGGACAGGCAGGGGTTTACTGTGTTGAGTGGTTCCAGGGCTATAGACTGGGACAGGCAGGGGTTTACTGTGTTGAGTGGTTCCAGGGCTATAGACTGGGACAGGCAGGGGTTTACTGTGTTGAGGGGTTCCAGGGCTATATACTGGCAGAAGACTAAGACAGGCAGGGGTTTACTGTGTTGAGTGGTTCCAGGGCTATAGACTGAGACAGGCAGGGGTTTACTGTGTTGAGTGGTTCCTGGGCTATAGACTGGCAGAAGACTGGGACAGGCAGGGGTTTACTGTGTTGAGTGGTTCCAGGGCTATAGACTGGGACAGGCAGGGGTTTACTGTGTTGAGTGGTTCCAGGGCTATAGACTGGGACAGGCAGGGGTTTACTGTGTTGAGGGGTTCCAGGGCTATAGACTGGCAGAAGACTGAGACAGGCAGGGGTTTACTGTGTTGAGTGGTTCCAGGGCTATAGACTGGGACAGGCAGGGGTTTACTGTGTTGAGGGGTTCCAGGGCTATAGACTGGGACAGGCAGGGGTTTACTGTGTTGTGGGGTTCCAGGGCTATAGACTGGCAGAAGACTGGGACAGGCAGGGGTTTACTGTGTTGAGTGGTTCCAGGGCTATAGACTGGCAGAAGACTGAGACAGGCAGGGGTTTACTGTGTTGAGTGGTTCCAGGGCTATAGACTGGGACAGGCAGGGGTTTACTGTGTTGTGGGGTTCCAGGGCTATAGACTGGGACAGGCAGGGGGTTTACTGTGTTGAGTGGTTCCAGGGCTATAGACTGGGACAGGCAGGGGTTTACTGTGTTGAGGGGTTCCAGGGCTATAGACTGGCAGAAGACTGGGACAGGCAGGGGTTTACTGTGTTGTGGGGTTCCAGGGCTATAGACTGAGACAGGCAGGGATTTACTGTGTTGTGGGGTTCCAGGGCTATAGACTGGGACAGGCAGGGGGTTTACTGTGTTGAGTGGTTCCAGGGCTATAGACTGGCAGAAGACTGAGACAGACAGGGGTTTACTGTGTTGTGTGGTTCCAGGGCTATAGACTGGCAGAAGACTGAGACAGGCAGGGGTTTACTGTGTTGAGTGGTTCCAGGGCTATAGACTGGGACAGGCAGGGGTTTACTGTGTTGAGTGGTTCCAGGGCTATAGACTGAGACAGGCAGGGGTTTACTGTGTTGAGTGGTTCCAGGGCTATAGACTGGGACAGGCAGTGGTTTACTGTGTTGAGGGGTTCCAGGGCTATAGACTGGCAGAAGACTGAGACAGACAGGGGTTTACTGTGTTGTGTGGTTCCAGGGCTATAGACTGGCAGAAGACTAAGACAGGCAGGGGTTTACTGTGTTGTGGGGTTCCAGGGCTATAGACTGGGACAGGCAGGGGTTTACTGTGTTGTGGGGTTCCAGGGCTATAGACTGGGACAGGCAGGGGTTTACTGTGTTGAGGGGTTCCAGGGCTATAGACTGGCAGAAGACTGAGACAGGCAGGGGTTTACTGTGTTGAGTGGTTCCAGGGCTATAGACTGGCAGAAGACTGAGACAGGCAGGGGTTTACTGTGTTGAGGGGTTCCACGGCTATAGACTGGCAGAAGACTGGGACAGGCAGGGGTTTACTGTGTTGAGTGGTTCCAGGGCTATAGACTGGGACAGACAGGGGTTTACTGTGTTGTGTGGTTCCAGGGCTATAGACTGGCAGAAGACTGGGACAGGCAGGGGTTTACTGTGTTGAGGGGTTCCAGGGCTATAGACTGGGACAGGCAGGGGTTTACTGTGTTGAGTGGTTCCAGGGCTATAGACTGGGACAGGCAGGGGTTTACTGTGTTGAGGGGTTCCAGGGCTATAGACTGGGACAGGCAGGGGTTTACTGTGTTGAGTGGTTCCAGGGCTATAGACTGGGACAGGCAGGGGGTTTACTGTGTTGAGTGGTTCCAGGGCTATAGACTGGGACAGGCAGGGGTTTACTGTGTTGAGTGGTTCCAGGGCTATAGACTGGGACAGGCAGGGGTTTACTGTGTTGTGGGGTTCCAGGGCTATAGACTGGCAGAAGACTAAGACAGGCAGGGGTTTACTGTGTTGAGTGGTTCCAGGGCTATAGACTGGCAGAAGACTGAGACAGGCAGGGGTTTACTGTGTTGAGGGGTTCCAGGGCTATAGACTGGGACAGGCAGGGGTTTACTGTGTTGTGTGGTTCCAGGGCTATAGACTGGCAGAAGACTAAGACAGGCAGGGGTTTACTGTGTTGAGTGGTTCCAGGGCTATAGACTGGGACAGACAGGGGTTTACTGTGTTGAGTGGTTCCAGGGCTATAGACTGGCAGAAGACTGGGACAGGCAGGGGTTTACTGTGTTGAGTGGTTCCAGGGCTATAGACTGGGACAGACAGGGGTTTACTGTGTTGTGTGGTTCCAGGGCTATAGACTGGCAGAAGACTGAGACAGGCAGGGGTTTACTGTGTTGAGGGGTTCCAGGGCTATATACTGGCAGAAGACTGAGACAGGCAGGGGTTTACTGTGTTGTGGGGTTCCAGGGCTATAGACTGGGACAGGCAGGGGTTTACTGTGTTGAGTGGTTCCAGGGCTATAGACTGGGACAGGCAGGGGTTTACTGTGTTGAGGGGTTCCAGGGCTATAGACTGGCAGAAGACTGAGACAGGCAGGGGTTTACTGTGTTGTGGGGTTCCAGGGCTATAGACTGGGACAGGCAGGGGTTTACTGTGTTGAGTGGTTCCAGGGCTATAGACTGGCAGAAGACTGAGACAGGCAGGGGTTTACTGTGTTGTGGGGTTCCAGGGCTATAGACTGGGACAGGCAGGGGTTTACTGTGTTGAGTGGTTCCAGGGCTATAGACTGGGACAGGCAGGGGTTTACTGTGTTGTGTGGTTCCAGGGCTATAGACTGGCAGAAGACTGAGACAGGCAGGGGTTTACTGTGTTGTGGGGTTCCAGGGCTATAGACTGGGACAGGCAGGGGTTTACTGTGTTGAGTGGTTCCAGGGCTATAGACTGGGACAGGCAGGGGTTTACTGTGTTGAGTGGTTCCAGGGCTATAGACTGGCAGAAGACTGAGACAGGCAGGGGTTTACTGTGTTGTGGGGTTCCAGGGCTATAGACTGGCAGAAGACTGAGACAGGCAGGGGTTTACTGTGTTGAGTGGTTCCAGGGCTATAGACTGGGACAGGCAGGGGTTTACTGTGTTGTGTGGTTCCAGGGCTATACACTGGCAGAAGACTGGGACAGACAGGGATTTACTGTGTTGAGGGGTTCCAGGGCTATAGACTGGGACAGGCAGGGGTTTACTGTGTTGTGGGGTTCCAGGGCTATAGACTGGGACAGGCAGGGGTTTACTGTGTTGAGTGGTTCCAGGGCTATAGACTGGGACAGGCAGGGGTTTACTGTGTTGAGTGGTTCCAGGGCTATAGACTGGGACAGGCAGGGGTTTACTGTGTTGTGTGGTTCCAGGGCTATAGACTGGCAGAAGACTGAGACAGGCAGGGGTTTACTGTGTTGTGGGGTTCCAGGGCTATAGACTGGGACAGGCAGGGGTTTACTGTGTTGAGGGGTTCCAGGGCTATAGACTGGGACAGGCAGGGGTTTACTGTGTTGAGTGGTTCCAGGGCTATAGACTGGCAGAAGACTGGGACAGGCAGGGGTTTACTGTGTTGAGTGGTTCCAGGGCTATAGACTGGCAGAAGACTGAGACAGGCAGGGGTTTACTGTGTTGAGTGGTTCCAGGGCTATAGACTGGGACAGGCAGGGGTTTACTGTGTTGAGGGGTTCCAGGGCTATAGACTGGCAGAAGACTGGGACAGGCAGGGGTTTACTGTGTTGAGTGGTTCCAGGGCTATAGACTGGCAGAAGACTGAGACAGGCAGGGGTTTACTGTGTTGAGTGGTTCCAGGGCTATAGACTGGGACAGGCAGGGGTTTACTGTGTTGTGGGGTTCCAGGGCTATAGACTGGGACAGACAGGGGTTTACTGTGTTGTGTGGTTCCAGGGCTATAGACTGGCAGAAGACTGAGACAGGCAGGGGTTTACTGTGTTGAGTGGTTCCAGGGCTATAGACTGGGACAGGCAGGGGTTTACTGTGTTGTGGGGTTCCAGGGCTATAGACTGGGACAGACAGGGGTTTACTGTGTTGTGTGGTTCCAGGGCTATAGACTGGCAGAAGACTGGGACAGGCAGGGGTTTACTGTGTTGAGGGGTTCCAGGGCTATAGACTGGGACAGGCAGGGGTTTACTGTGTTGAGTGGTTCCAGGGCTATAGACTGGGACAGGCAGGGGTTTACTGTGTTGAGGGGTTCCAGGGCTATAGACTGGGACAGGCAGGGGTTTACTGTGTTGAGTGGTTCCAGGGCTATAGACTGGGACAGGCAGGGGTTTACTGTGTTGAGTGGTTCCAGGGCTATAGACTGGGACAGGCAGGGGTTTACTGTGTTGAGTGGTTCCAGGGCTATAGACTGGGACAGGCAGGGGTTTACTGTGTTGTGGGGTTCCAGGGCTATAGACTGGCAGAAGACTAAGACAGGCAGGGGTTTACTGTGTTGAGTGGTTCCAGGGCTATAGACTGGCAGAAGACTGAGACAGGCAGGGGTTTACTGTGTTGAGGGGTTCCAGGGCTATAGACTGGGACAGGCAGGGGTTTACTGTGTTGTGTGGTTCCAGGGCTATAGACTGGCAGAAGACTAAGACAGGCAGGGGTTTACTGTGTTGAGTGGTTCCAGGGCTATAGACTGGGACAGACAGGGGTTTACTGTGTTGAGTGGTTCCAGGGCTATAGACTGGCAGAAGACTAAGACAGGCAGGGGTTTACTGTGTTGAGTGGTTCCAGGGCTATAGACTGGGACAGACAGGGGATTACTGTGTTGAGTGGTTCCAGGGCTATAGACTGGGACAGGCAGGGGTTTACTGTGTTGAGTGGTTCCAGGGCTATAGACTGAGACAGGCAGGGGTTTACTGTGTTGTGTGGTTCCAGGGCTATAGACTGGGACAGGCAGGGGTTTACTGTGTTGAGGGGTTCCAGGGCTATAGACTGGGACAGGCAGGGGTTTACTGTGTTGTGTGGTTCCAGGGCTATAGACTGGCAGAAGACTGGGACAGGCAGGGGTTTACTGTGTTGAGGGGTTCCAGGGCTATAGACTGGGACAGGCAGGGGTTTAATGTGTTGAGGGGTTCCAGGGCTATAGACTGGCAGAAGACTGAGACAGGCAGGGGTTTACTGTGTTGAGGGGTTCCAGGGCTATAGACTGGGACAGGCAGGGGTTTACTGTGTTGTGGGGTTCCAGGGCTATAGACTGGCAGAAGACTGAGACAGACAGGGGTTTACTGTGTTGAGTGGTTCCAGGGCTATAGACTGAGACAGACAGGGGTTTACTGTGTTGAGTGGTTCCAGGGCTATAGACTGGCAGAAGACTGAGACAGGCAGGGGGTTTACTGTGTTGTGGGGTTCCAGGGCTATAGACTGGGACAGGCAGGGGTTTACTGTGTTGAGTGGTTCCAGGGCTATAGACTGGGACAGGCAGGGGGTTTACTGTGTTGAGTGGTTCCAGGGCTATAGACTGGCAGAAGACTGAGACAGACAGGGGTTTACTGTGTTGAGGGGTTCCAGGGCTATAGACTGGGACAGGCAGGGGTTTACTGTGTTGTGTGGTTCCAGGGCTATAGACTGGGACAGGCAGGGGTTTACTGTGTTGAGTGGTTCCAGGGCTATAGACTGGCAGAAGACTAAGACAGGCAGGGGGTTTACTGTGTTGAGTGGTTCCAGGGCTATAGACTGGCAGAAGACTGAGACAGGCAGGGGTTTACTGTGTTGAGTGGTTCCAGGGCTATAGACTGGCAGAAGACTAAGACAGGCAGGGGTTTACTGTGTTGGAGTGGTTCCAGGGCTATAGACTGGGACAGGCAGGGGTTTACTGTGTTGAGTGGTTCCAGGGCTATAGACTGGCAGAAGACTGAGACAGGCAGGGGTTTACTGTGTTGTGGGGTTCCAGGGCTATAGACTGGGACAGGCAGGGGTTTACTGTGTTGAGTGGTTCCAGGGCTATAGACTGGGACAGGCAGGGGTTTACTGTGTTGAGTGGTTCCAGGGCTATAGACTGGGACAGGCAGGGGGTTTACTGTGTTGAGGGGTTCCAGGGCTATAGACTGGCAGAAGACTAAGACAGGCAGGGGTTTACTGTGTTGAGTGGTTCCAGGGCTATAGACTGAGACAGGCAGGGGTTTACTGTGTTGAGTGGTTCCTGGGCTATAGACTGGCAGAAGACTGGGACAGGCAGGGGTTTACTGTGTTGAGTGGTTCCAGGGCTATAGACTGGGACAGGCAGGGGTTTACTGTGTTGAGTGGTTCCAGGGCTATAGACTGGGACAGGCAGGGGTTTACTGTGTTGAGGGGTTCCAGGGCTATAGACTGGCAGAAGACTGAGACAGGCAGGGGTTTACTGTGTTGAGTGGTTCCAGGGCTATAGACTGGGACAGGCAGGGGTTTACTGTGTTGAGGGGTTCCAGGGCTATAGACTGGGACAGGCAGGGGTTTACTGTGTTGTGGGGTTCCAGGGCTATAGACTGGCAGAAGACTGGGACAGGCAGGGGTTTACTGTGTTGAGTGGTTCCAGGGCTATAGACTGGCAGAAGACTGAGACAGGCAGGGGTTTACTGTGTTGAGTGGTTCCAGGGCTATAGACTGGGACAGGCAGGGGTTTACTGTGTTGTGGGGTTCCAGGGCTATAGACTGGGACAGGCAGGGGTTTACTGTGTTGAGTGGTTCCAGGGCTATAGACTGGGACAGGCAGGGGTTTACTGTGTTGAGGGGTTCCAGGGCTATAGACTGGCAGAAGACTGGGACAGGCAGGGGTTTACTGTGTTGTGGGGTTCCAGGGCTATAGACTGAGACAGGCAGGGGTTTACTGTGTTGTGGGGTTCCAGGGCTATAGACTGGGACAGGCAGGGGTTTACTGTGTTGAGTGGTTCCAGGGCTATAGACTGGCAGAAGACTGAGACAGACAGGGGTTTACTGTGTTGTGTGGTTCCAGGGCTATAGACTGGCAGAAGACTGAGACAGGCAGGGGTTTACTGTGTTGAGTGGTTCCAGGGCTATAGACTGGGACAAGCAGGGGTTTACTGTGTTGAGTGGTTCCAGGGCTATAGACTGAGACAGGCAGGGGTTTACTGTGTTGAGTGGTTCCAGGGCTATAGACTGGGACAGGCAGTGGTTTACTGTGTTGAGGGGTTCCAGGGCTATAGACTGGCAGAAGACTGAGACAGACAGGGGTTTACTGTGTTGTGTGGTTCCAGGGCTATAGACTGGCAGAAGACTAAGACAGGCAGGGGTTTACTGTGTTGTGGGGTTCCAGGGCTATAGACTGGGACAGGCAGGGGTTTACTGTGTTGTGGGGTTCCAGGGCTATAGACTGGGACAGGCAGGGGTTTACTGTGTTGAGGGGTTCCAGGGCTATAGACTGGCAGAAGACTGAGACAGGCAGGGGTTTACTGTGTTGAGTGGTTCCAGGGCTATAGACTGGCAGAAGACTGAGACAGGCAGGGGTTTACTGTGTTGAGGGGTTCCAGGGCTATAGACTGGCAGAAGACTGGGACAGGCAGGGGTTTACTGTGTTGAGTGGTTCCAGGGCTATAGACTGAGACAGACAGGGGTTTACTGTGTTGTGTGGTTCCAGGGCTATAGACTGGCAGAAGACTGGGACAGGCAGGGGTTTACTGTGTTGAGGGGTTCCAGGGCTATAGACTGGGACAGGCAGGGGTTTACTGTGTTGAGTGGTTCCAGGGCTATAGACTGGCAGAAGACTAAGACAGGCAGGGGTTTACTGTGTTGAGTGGTTCCAGGGCTATAGACTGGGACAGACAGGGGTTTTACTGTGTTGAGTGGTTCCAGGGCTATAGACTGGGACAGGCAGGGGTTTACTGTGTTGTGTGGTTCCAGGGCTATAGACTGGAGACAGGCAGGGGTTTACTGTGTTGAGGGGTTCCAGGGCTATAGACTGGGACAGGCAGGGGGTTTACTGTGTTGTGTGGTTCCAGGGCTATAGACTGGCAGAAGACTGAGACAGGCAGGGGTTTACTGTGTTGAGTGGTTCCAGGGCTATAGACTGGGACAGGCAGGGGTTTACTGTGTTGAGTGGTTCCAGGGCTATAGACTGGCAGAAGACTAGACAGGCAGGGGTTTACTGTGTTGAGTGGTTCCAGGGCTATAGACTGGGACAGGCAGGGGTTTACTGTGTTGAGTGGTTCCAGGGCTATAGACTGGCAGAAGACTGAGACAGGCAGGGGTTTACTGTGTTGTGTGGTTCCAGGGCTATAGACTGGAGAAGAAGACAGGCAGGGGTTTACTGTGTTGTGGGTTCCAGGGCTATAGACTGGGACAGGCAGGGGTTTACTGTGTTGAGTGGTTCCAGGGCTATAGACTGGCAGAAGACTGAGACAGACAGGGGTTTACTGTGTTGAGGGGTTCCAGGGCTATAGACTGGGACAGGCAGGGGTTTACTGTGTTGAGTGGTTCCAGGGCTATAGACTGGGACAGGCAGGGGTTTACTGTGTTGAGTGGTTCCAGGGCTATAGACTGGCTAAGACAGGCAGGGGTTTACTGTGTTGAGTGGTTCCAGGGCTATAGACTGGCAGAAGACTGAGACAGGCAGGGGTTTACTGTGTTGAGTGGTTCCAGGGCTATAGACTGGCAGAAGACTAAGACAGGCAGGGGTTTACTGTGTTGAGTGGTTCCAGGGCTATAGACTGGGCAGGCAGGGGTTTACTGTGTTGAGTGGTTCCAGGGCTATAGACTGGCAGAAGACTGAGACAGGCAGGGGTTTACTGTGTTGTGGGGTTCCAGGGCTATAGACTGGGACAGGCAGGGGTTTACTGTGTTGAGTGGTTCCAGGGCTATAGACTGGCAGAAGACAGCACAGGGGTTTACTGTGTTGAGTGGTTCCAGGGCTATAGACTGGGAACAGGCAGGGGTTTACTGTGTTGAGGGGTTCCAGGGCTATAGACTGGCGACAGGCAGGGGTTTACTGTGTTGAGTGGTTCCAGGGCTATAGACTGAGACAGGCAGGGGTTTACTGTGTTGAGTGGTTCCTGGGCTATAGACTGGAGAAGACTGAGACAGGCAGGGGGTTTACTGTGTTGAGTGGTTCCAGGGCTATAGACTGGGACAGGCAGGGGGTTTACTGTGTTGAGTGGGTTCCAGGGCTATAGACTGGCAGAAGACTGAGACAGGCAGGGGTTTACTGTGTTGAGTGGTTCCAGGGCTATAGACTGGGACAGGCAGGGGTTTACTGTGTTGAGGGGTTCCAGGGCTATAGACTGGGACAGGCAGGGTTTACTGTGTTGAGGGGTTCCAGGGCTATAGACTGGCAGAAGACTGGGACAGGCAGGGGTTTACTGTGTTGAGTGGTTCCAGGGCTATAGACTGGGACAGGCAGGGGTGTTTACTGTGTTGTGGGGTTCCAGGGCTATAGACTGGGACAGGCAGGGGTTTACTGTGTTGAGTGGTTCCAGGGCTATAGACTGGGACAGGCAGGGGTTTACTGTGTTGAGTGGTTCCAGGGCTATAGACTGGCAGAAGACTGGGACAGGCAGGGGGTTTACTGTGTTGTGGGGTTCCAGGGCTATAGACTGAGACAGGCAGGGGTTTACTGTGTTGTGGGGTTCCAGGGCTATAGACTGGGACAGGCAGGGGTTTACTGTGTTGAGTGGTTCCAGGGCTATAGACTGGCAGAAGACTGAGACAGGCAGGGGTTTACTGTGTTGAGTGGTTCCAGGGCTATAGACTGGGACAGGCAGGGGTTTACTGTGTTGAGTGGTTCCAGGGCTATAGACTGGGACAGGCAGGGGTTTACTGTGTTGAGGGGTTCCAGGGCTATAGACTGGCAGAAGACTGAGACAGACAGGGGTTTACTGTGTTGTGTGGTTCCAGGGCTATAGACTGGCAGAAGACTAAGACAGGCAGGGGTTTACTGTGTTGTGGGGTTCCAGGGCTATAGACTGGGACAGGCAGGGGTTTACTGTGTTGTGGGGTTCCAGGGCTATAGACTGGGACAGGCAGGGGTTTACTGTGTTGAGTGGTTCCAGGGCTATAGACTGGCAGAAGACTGAGACAGGCAGGGGTTTACTGTGTTGAGTGGTTCCAGGGCTATAGACTGGCAGAAGACTGAGACAGGCAGGGGTTTACTGTGTTGAGGGGTTCCAGGGCTATAGACTGGCAGAAGACGGGACAGGCAGGGGTTTACGGTGTTGAGTGGTTGCAGGGCTATAGACTGGGACAGACAGGGGTTTACTGTGTTGTGTGGTTCCAGGGCTATAGACTGGCAGAAGACTGGGACAGGCAGGGGTTTACTGTGTTGAGGGGTTCCAGGGCTATAGACTGGGACAGGCAGGGGTTTACTGTGTTGAGTGGTTCCAGGGCTATAGACTGGGACAGGCAGGGGTTTACTGTGTTGTGGGGTTCCAGGGCTATAGACTGGGACAGGCAGGGGTTTACTGTGTTGAGTGGTTCCAGGGCTATAGACTGGGACAGGCAGGGGTTTACTGTGTTGAGTGGTTCCAGGGCTATAGACTGGGACAGGCAGGGGTTTACTGTGTTGAGTGGTTCCAGGGCTATAGACTGGGACAGGCAGGGGTTTACTGTGTTGTGGGGTTCCAGGGCTATAGACTGGCAGAAGACTAAGACAGGCAGGGGGTTTACTGTGTTGAGTGGTTCCAGGGCTATAGACTGGCAGAAGACTGAGACAGGCAGGGGTTTACTGTGTTGAGGGGTTCCAGGGCTATAGACTGGCAGAAGAAGACAGGCAGGGGTTTACTGTGTTGTGTGGTTCCAGGGCTATAGACTGGGACAGACAGGGGTTTACTGTGTTGTGTGGTTCCAGGGCTATAGACTGGCAGAAGACTGACAGGCAGGGGTTTACTGTGTTGAGTGGTTCCAGGGCTATAGACTGGGACAGACAGGGGTTTACTGTGTTGAGTGGTTCCAGGGCTATAGACTGGCGACAGGCAGGGGTTTACTGTGTTGAGTGGTTCCAGGGCTATAGACTGAGACAGGCAGGGGTTTACTGTGTTGTGTGGTTCCAGGGCTATAGACTGGGGACAGGCAGGGGTTTACTGTGTTGAGGGGTTCCAGGGCTATAGACTGGGACAGGCAGGGGTTTACTGTGTTGTGGGGTTCCAGGGCTATAGACTGGCAGAAGACTGGGACAGACAGGGGTTTACTGTGTTGAGTGGTTCCAGGGCTATAGACTGAGACAGACAGGGGTTTACTGTGTTGAGTGGTTCCAGGGCTATTGACTGGCAGAAGACTGAGACAGGCAGGGGTTTACTGTGTTGTGGGGTTCCAGGGCTATAGACTGGGACAGGCAGGGGTTTACTGTGTTGAGTGGTTCCAGGGCTATAGACTGGGACAGGCAGGGATTTACTGTGTTGAGTGGTTCCAGGGCTATAGACTGGCAGAAGACTGAGACAGGCAGGTGTTTACTGTGTTGAGTGGTTCCAGGGCTATAGACTGGGACAGGCAGGGGTTTACTGTGTTGAGTGGTTCCAGGGCTATAGACTGGCAGAAGACTGAGACAGACAGGGGTTTACTGTGTTGAGGGGTTCCAGGGCTATAGACTGGGACAGGCAGGGGTTTACTGTGTTGTGGGGTTCCAGGGCTATAGACTGGGACAGGCAGGGGTTTACTGTGTTGTGTGGTTCCAGGGCTATAGACTGGGACAGGCAGGGGTTTACTGTGTTGAGTGGTTCCAGGGCTATAGACTGGCAGAAGACTAAGACAGGCAGGGGTTTACTGTGTTGAGTGGTTCCAGGGCTATAGACTGGCAGAAGACTGAGACAGGCAGGGGTTTACTGTGTTGAGTGGTTCCAGGGCTATAGACTGGCAGAAGACTGAGACAGGCAGGGGTTTACTGTGTTGAGTGGTTCCAGGGCTATAGACTGGGACAGGCAGGGGTTTACTGTGTTGAGTGGTTCCAGGGCTATAGACTGGCAGAAGACTGAGACAGGCAGGGGTTTACTGTGTTGTGGGGTTCCAGGGCTATAGACTGGGACAGGCAGGGGTTTACTGTGTTGAGTGGTTCCAGGGCTATAGACTGGCAGAAGACTGAGACAGGCAGGGGTTTACTGTGTTGTGGGGTTCCAGGGCTATAGACTGGGACAGGCAGGGGTTTACTGTGTTGAGTGGTTCCAGGGCTATAGACTGGGACAGGCAGGGGTTTACTGTGTTGAGTGGTTCCAGGGCTATAGACTGGGACAGGCAGGGGGTTTACTGTGTTGAGGGGTTCCAGGGCTATAGACTGGCAGAAGACTAAGACAGGCAGGGGTTTACTGTGTTGAGTGGTTCCAGGGCTATAGACTGAGACAGGCAGGGGTTTACTGTGTTGAGTGGTTCCTGGGCTATAGACTGGCAGAAGACTGGGACAGGCAGGGGTTTACTGTGTTGAGTGGTTCCAGGGCTATAGACTGGGACAGGCAGGGGTTTACTGTGTTGAGTGGTTCCAGGGCTATAGACTGGGACAGGCAGGGGTTTACTGTGTTGAGGGTTCCAGGGCTATAGACTGGCAGAAGACTGAGACAGGCAGGGGTTTACTGTGTTGAGTGGTTCCAGGGCTATAGACTGGGACAGGCAGGGGTTTACTGTGTTGAGGGGTTCCAGGGCTATAGACTGGGACAGGCAGGGGTTTACTGTGTTGTGGGGTTCCAGGGCTATAGACTGGCAGAAGACTGGGACAGGCAGGGGTTTACTGTGTTGAGTGGTTCCAGGGCTATAGACTGGCAGAAGACTGAGACAGGCAGGGGTTTACTGTGTTGAGTGGTTCCAGGGCTATAGACTGGGACAGGCAGGGGTTTACTGTGTTGTGGGGTTCCAGGGCTATAGACTGGGACAGGCAGGGGTTTACTGTGTTGAGTGGTTCCAGGGCTATAGACTGGGACAGGCAGGGGTTTACTGTGTTGAGTGGTTCCAGGGCTATAGACTGGCAGAAGACTGAGACAGACAGGGGTTTACTGTGTTGTGTGGTTCCAGGGCTATAGACTGGCAGAAGACTGAGACAGGCAGGGGTTTACTGTGTTGAGTGGTTCCAGGGCTATAGACTGGGACAGGCAGGGGTTTACTGTGTTGAGTGGTTCCAGGGCTATAGACTGAGACAGGCAGGGGTTTACTGTGTTGAGTGGTTCCAGGGCTATAGACTGGGACAGGCAGTGGTTTACTGTGTTGAGGGGTTCCAGGGCTATAGACTGGCAGAAGACTGAGACAGACAGGGGTTTACTGTGTTGTGTGGTTCCAGGGATATAGACTGGCAGAAGACTAAGACAGGCAGGGGTTTACTGTGTTGTGGGGTTCCAGGGCTATAGACTGGGACAGGCAGGGGTTTACTGTGTTGTGGGGTTCCAGGGCTATAGACTGGGACAGGCAGGGGTTTACTGTGTTGAGGGGTTCCAGGGCTATAGACTGGCAGAAGACTGAGACAGGCAGGGGTTTACTGTGTTGAGTGGTTCCAGGGCTATAGACTGGCAGAAGACTGAGACAGGCAGGGGTTTACTGTGTTGAGGGGTTCCAGGGCTATAGACTGGCAGAAGACTGGGACAGGCAGGGGTTTACTGTGTTGAGTGGTTCCAGGGCTATAGACTGAGACAGGCAGGGGTTTACTGTGTTGTGTGGTTCCAGGGCTATAGACTGGCAGAAGACTGAGACACACAGGGGTTTACTGTGTTGTGGGGTTCCAGGGCTATAGACTGGCAGAAGACTGAGACAGGCAGGGGTTTACTGTGTTGAGTGGTTCCAGGGCTATAGACTGGGACAGACAGGGGTTTACTGTGTTGTGGGGTTCCAGGGCTATAGACTGGGACAGGCAGGGGTTTACTGTGTTGAGTGGTTCCAGGGCTATAGACTGGGACAGGCAGGGGTTTACTGTGTTGAGGGGTTCCAGGGCTATAGACTGGCAGAAGACTGAGACAGACAGGGGTTTACTGTGTTGAGTGGTTCCAGGGCTATAGACTGGGACAGGCAGGGGTTTACTGTGTTGAGGGGTTCCAGGGCTATAGACTGGGACAGGCAGGGGTTTACTGTGTTGAGTGGTTCCTGGGCTATAGACTGGCAGAAGACTGGGACAGGCAGGGGTTTACTGTGTTGAGTGGTTCCTGGGCTATAGACTGGCAGAAGACTGGGACAGGCAGGGGTTTACTGTGTTGAGTGGTTCCAGGGCTATAGACTGGGACAGGCAGGGGTTTACTGTGTTGTGTGGGTTCCAGGGCTATAGACTGGCAGAAGACTGAGACAGGCAGGGGTTTACTGTGTTGAGTGGTTCCAGGGCTATAGACTGGCAGAAGACTGAGACAGGCAGGGCTTTACTGTGTTGTGGGGTTCCAGGGCTATAGACTGGGACAGGCAGGGGTTTACTGTGTTGTGTGGTTCCAGGGCTATAGACTGGGACAGGCAGGGGTTTACTGTGTTGAGTGGTTCCAGGGCTATAGACTGGGACAGGCAGGGGTTTACTGTGTTGAGTGGTTCCAGGGCTATAGACTGGCAGAAGACTGAGACAGGCAGGGGTTTACTGTGTTGAGTGGTTCCAGGGCTATAGACTGGGACAGGCAGGGGTTTACTGTGTTGAGTGGTTCCAGGGCTATAGACTGGCAGAAGACTGAGACAGGCAGGGGTTTACTGTGTTGAGGGGTTCCAGGGCTATAGACTGGGACAGGCAGGGGTTTACTGTGTTGTGGGGTTCCAGGGCTATAGACTGGGACAGGCAGGGGTTTACTGTGTTGTGTGGTTCCAGGGCTATAGACTGGCAGAAGCTGAGACAGACAGGGGTTTACTGTGTTGAGTGGTT
This sequence comes from Coregonus clupeaformis, assembly GCF_020615455.1. NCBI lineage: Eukaryota > Metazoa > Chordata > Actinopteri > Salmoniformes > Salmonidae > Coregonus > Coregonus clupeaformis. The sequence continues at coordinate 44,294,234 of NC_059209.1, read as the reverse complement.
CCAGGGCTATAGACTGGAAACAGACAGGCAGGGGTTTACTGTGTTGTGGGGTTCCAGGGCTATAGACTGGGACAGGCAGGGGTTTACTGTGTTGTGTGGTTCCAGGGCTATAGACTGGGACAGGCAGGGGTTTACTGTGTTGAGTGGTTCCAGGGCTATAGACTGGCAGAAGACTAAGACAGGCAGGGGTTTACTGTGTTGAGTGGTTCCAGGGCTATAGACTGGCAGAGAGACAGGCAGGGGTTTACTGTGTTGAGTGGTTCCAGGGCTATAGACTGGCAGAAGACTGAGACAGACAGGGGTTTACTGTGTTGAGTGGTTCCAGGGCTATAGACTGGGACAGGCAGGGGTTTACTGTGTTGAGTGGTTCCAGGGCTATAGACTGGCAGAAGACTGAGACAGGCAGGGGTTTACTGTGTTGTGGGGTTCCAGGGCTATAGACTGGGACAGGCAGGGGTTTACTGTGTTGAGTGGTTCCAGGGCTATAGACTGGCAGAAGACTGAGACAGGCAGGGGGTTTACTGTGTTGTGGGGTTCCAGGGCTATAGACTGGGACAGGCAGGGGTTTACTGTGTTGAGTGGTTCCAGGGCTATAGACTGGGACAGGCAGGGGTTTACTGTGTTGAGTGGTTCCAGGGCTATAGACTGGGACAGGCAGGGGTTTACTGTGTTGAGGGGTTCCAGGGCTATAGACTGGCAGAAGACTGAGACAGGCAGGGGTTTACTGTGTTGAGTGGTTCCAGGGCTATAGACTGAGACAGGCAGGGGTTTACTGTGTTGAGTGGTTCCTGGGCTATAGACTGGCAGAAGACTGGGACAGGCAGGGGTTTACTGTGTTGAGTGGTTCCAGGGCTATAGACTGGGACAGGCAGGGGTTTACTGTGTTGAGTGGTTCCAGGGCTATAGACTGGGACAGGCAGGGGTTTACTGTGTTGAGGGGTTCCAGGGCTATAGACTGGCAGAAGACTGAGACAGGCAGGGGTTTACTGTGTTGAGTGGTTCCAGGGCTATAGACTGGGACAGGCAGGGGTTTACTGTGTTGAGGTTCCAGGGCTATAGACTGGGACAGGCAGGGGTTTACTGTGTTGTGGGGTTCCAGGGCTATAGACTGGCAGAAGACTGGGACAGGCAGGGGTTTACTGTGTTGAGTGGTTCCAGGGCTATAGACTGGCAGAAGACTGAGACAGGCAGGGGTTTACTGTGTTGAGTGGTTCCAGGGCTATAGACTGGGACAGGCAGGGGTTTACTGTGTTGTGGGGGTTCCAGGGCTATAGACTGGGACAGGCAGGGGTTTACTGTGTTGAGTGGTTCCAGGGCTATAGACTGGGACAGGCAGGGGTTTACTGAGTTGAGGGGTTCCAGGGCTATAGACTGGCAGAAGACTGGGACAGGCAGGGGTTTACTGTGTTGTGGGGTTCCAGGGCTATAGACTGGGACAGGCAGGGGTTTACTGTGTTGTGGGGTTCCAGGGCTATAGACTGGGACAGGCAGGGGGTTTACTGTGTTGAGTGGTTCCAGGGCTATAGACTGGCAGAAGACTGAGACAGACAGGGGTTTACTGTGTTGTGTGGTTCCAGGGCTATAGACTGGCAGAAGACTGAGACAGGCAGGGGTTTACTGTGTTGAGTGGTTCCAGGGCTATAGACTGGGACAGGCAGGGGTTTACTGTGTTGAGTGGTTCCAGGGCTATAGACTGAGACAGGCAGGGGTTTACTGTGTTGAGTGGTTCCAGGGCTATAGACTGGGACAGGCAGTGGTTTACTGTGTTGAGGGGTTCCAGGGCTATAGACTGGCAGAAGACTGAGACAGACAGGGGTTTACTGTGTTTTGTGGTTCCAGGGATATAGACTGGCAGAAGACTAAGACAGGCAGGGGTTTACTGTGTTGTGGGGTTCCAGGGCTATAGACTGGGACAGGCAGGGGTTTACTGTGTTGTGGGGTTCCAGGGCTATAGACTGGGACAGGCAGGGGTTTACTGTGTTGAGGGGTTCCAGGGCTATAGACTGGCAGAAGACTGAGACAGGCAGGGGTTTACTGTGTTGAGTGGTTCCAGGGCTATAGACTGGCAGAAGACTGAGACAGGCAGGGGTTTACTGTGTAGAGGGGTTCCAGGGCTATAGACTGGCAGAAGACTGGGACAGGCAGGGGTTTACTGTGTTGAGTGGTTCCAGGGCTATAGACTGAGACAGGCAGGGGTTTACTGTGTTGAGTGGTTCCAGGGCTATAGACTGGCAGAAGACTGAGACAGACAGGGGTTTACTGTGTTGTGGGGTTCCAGGGCTATAGACTGGCAGAAGACTGAGACAGGCAGGGGTTTACTGTGTTGAGTGGTTCCAGGGCTATAGACTGGGACAGACAGGGGTTTACTGTGTTGTGGGGTTCCAGGGCTATAGACTGGGACAGGCAGGGGTTTACTGTGTTGAGTGGTTCCAGGGCTATAGACTGGGACAGGCAGGGGTTTACTGTGTTGAGGGGTTCCAGGGCTATAGACTGGCAGAAGACTGAGACAGACAGGGGTTTACTGTGTTGAGTGGTTCCAGGGCTATAGACTGAGACAGGCAGGGGTTTACTGTGTTGAGGGGTTCCAGGGCTATAGACTGGGACAGGCAGGGGTTTACTGTGTTGAGTGGTTCCTGGGCTATAGACTGGCAGAAGACTGGGACAGGCAGGGGTTTACTGTGTTGAGTGGTTCCTGGGCTATAGACTGGCAGAAGACTGGGACAGGCAGGGGTTTACTGTGTTGAGTGGTTCCAGGGCTATAGACTGGGACAGGCAGGGGTTTACTGTGTTGTGGGGTTCCAGGGCTATAGACTGGCAGAAGACTGAGACAGGCAGGGGTTTACTGTGTTGAGTGGTTCCAGGGCTATAGACTGGCAGAAGACTGAGACAGGCAGGGCTTTACTGTGTTGTGGGGTTCCAGGGCTATAGACTGGGACAGGCAGGGGTTTACTGTGTTGTGTGGTTCCAGGGCTATAGACTGGGACAGGCAGGGGTTTACTGTGTTGAGTGGTTCCAGGGCTATAGACTGGGACAGGCAGGGGTTTACTGTGTTGAGTGGTTCCAGGGCTATAGACTGGCAGAAGACTGAGACAGGCAGGGGTTTACTGTGTTGAGTGGTTCCAGGGCTATAGACTGGGACAGGCAGGGGTTTACTGTGTTGAGTGGTTCCAGGGCTATAGACTGGCAGAAGACTGAGACAGGCAGGGGTTTACTGTGTTGAGGGGTTCCAGGGCTATAGACTGGGACAGGCAGGGGTTTACTGTGTTGTGGGGTTCCAGGGCTATAGACTGGGACAGGCAGGGGTTTACTGTGTTGTGGGGTTCCAGGGCTATAGACTGGCAGAAGACTGAGACAGACAGGGGTTTACTGTGTTGAGTGGTTCCAGGGCTATAGACTGGGACAGGCAGGGGTTTACTGTGTTGTGGGGTTCCAGGGCTATAGACTGGGACAGGCAGGGGTTTACTGTGTTGAGTGGTTCCAGGGCTATAGACTGGCAGAAGACTGGGACAGGCAGGGGTTTACTGTGTTGAGTGGTTCCAGGGCTATAGACTGAGACAGGCAGGGGTTTACTGTGTTGTGGGGTTCCAGGGCTATAGACTGGGACAGGCAGGGGTTTACTGTGTTGAGTGGTTCCAGGGCTATAGACTGGCAGAAGACTGGGACAGGCAGGGGTTTACTGTGTTGTGTGGATCCAGGGATATAGACTGGCAGAAGACTGAGACAGGCAGGGGTTTACTGTGTTGAGTGGTTCCAGGGCTATAGACTGAGACAGGCAGGGGTTTACTGTGTTGTGGGGTTCCAGGGCTATAGACTGGGACAGACAGGGGTTTACTGTGTTGAGTGGTTCCAGGGCTATAGACTGGGACAGGCAGGGGTTTACTGTGTTGAGTGGTTCCAGGGCTATAGACTGGGACAGGCAGGGGTTTACTGTGTTGTGGGGTTCCAGGGCTATAGACTGGCAGAAGACTGAGACAGGCAGGGGTTTACTGTGTTGAGTGGTTCCAGGGCTATAGACTGGCAGAAGACTAAGACAGGCAGGGGTTTACTGTGTTGAGTGTTTCCAGGACTATAGACTGGGACAGGCAGGGGTTTACTGTGTTGAGTGGTTCCAGGGCTATAGACTGGCAGAAGACTGAGACAGGCAGGGGTTTACTGTGTTGAGTGGTTCCAGGGCTATAGACTGGGACAGGCAGGGGTTTACTGTGTTGTGGGGTTCCAGGGCTATAGACTGGCAGAAGACTGAGACAGGCAGGGGTTTACTGTGTTGAGTGGTTCCAGGGCTATAGACTGGGACAGGCAGGGGTTTACTGTGTTGTGGGGTTCCAGGGCTATAGACTGGCAGAAGACTGAGACAGGCAGGGGTTTACTGTGTTGAGGGGTTCCAGGGCTATAGACTGGGACAGACAGGGGTTTACTGTGTTGTGGGGTTCCAGGGCTATAGACTGGGACAGACAGGGGTTTACTGTGTTGAGTGGTTCCAGGGCTATAGACTGGGACAGGCAGGGGTTTACTGTGTTGAGTGGTTCCAGGGCTATAGACTGGGACAGGCAGGGGTTTACTGTGTTGAGTGGTTCCAGGGCTATAGACTGGCAGAAGACTGAGACAGGCAGGGGTTTACTGTGTTGAGTGGTTCCAGGGCTATAGACTGGGACAGGCAGGGGTTTACTGTGTTGTGGGGTTCCAGGGCTATAGACTGGGACAGGCAGGGGTTTACTGTGTTGAGTGGTTCCAGGGCTATAGACTGGCAGAAGACTGAGACTGGCAGGGGTTTACTGTGTTGAGTGGTTCCAGGGCTATAGACTGGGACAGGCAGGGGTTTACTGTGTTGTGGGGTTCCAGGGCTATAGACTGGGACAGGCAGGGGTTTACTGTGTTGTGGGGTTCCAGGGCTATAGACTGGCAGAAGACTGAGACAGGCAGGGGTTTACTGTGTTGAGTGGTTCCAGGGCTATAGACTGGGACAGGCAGGGGTTTACTGTGTTGAGTGGTTCCAGGGCTATAGACTGGGACAGGCAGGGGTTTACTGTGTTGTGGGGTTCCAGGGCTATAGACTGGCAGAAGACTGAGACAGGCAGGGGTTTACTGTGTTGAGTGGTTCCAGGGCTATAGACTGGGACAGGAAGGGGTTTACTGTGTTGAGTGGTTCCAGGGCTATAGACTGGCAGAAGACTAAGACAGGCAGGGGTTTACTGTGTTGAGTGGTTCCAGGGCTATAGACTGGCAGAAGACTGAGACAGGCAGGGGTTTACTGTGTTGAGTGGTTCCAGGGCTATAGACTGGGACAGGCAGGGGTTTACTGTGTTGTGGGGTTCCAGGGCTATAGACTGGGACAGGCAGGGGTTTACTGTGTTGAGTGGTTCCAGGGCTATAGACTGGGACAGGCAGGGGTTTACTGTGTTGAGTGGTTCCAGGGCTATAGACTGGCAGAAGACTGAGACAGGCAGGGGTTTACTGTGTTGAGTGGTTCCAGGGCTATAGACTGGGACAGGCAGGGGTTTACTGTGTTGTGGGGTTCCAGGGCTATAGACTGGGACAGGCAGGGGTTTACTGTGTTGTGGGGTTCCAGGGCTATAGACTGGCAGAAGACTGAGACAGGCAGGGGTTTACTGTGTTGAGTGGTTCCAGGGCTATAGACTGGCAGAAGACTGAGACAGGCAGGGGTTTACTGTGTTGAGGGGTCCCAGGGCTATAGACTGGCAGAAGACTGAGACAGGCAGGGGTTTACTGTGTTGAGTGGTTCCAGGGCTATAGACTGGGACAGGCAGGGGTTTACTGTGTTGAGTGGTTCCAGGGCTATAGACTGGGACAGACAGGGGTTTACTGTGTTGTGGGGTTCCAGGGCTATAGACTGAGACAGGCAGGGGTTTACTGTGTTGAGGGGTTCCAGGGCTATAGACTGGGACAGGCAGGGGTTTACTGTGTTGAGTGGTTCCAGGGCTATAGACTGGGACAGGCAGGGGTTTACTGTGTTGAGTGGTTCCAGGGCTATAGACTGGCAGAAGACTAAGACAGGCAGGGGTTTACTGTGTTGAGTGGTTCCAGGGCTATAGACTGGCAGAAGACTGAGACAGACAGGGGTTTACTGTGTTGAGTGGTTCCAGGGCTATAGACTGGCAGAAGACTGAGACAGGCAGGGGTTTACTGTGTTGAGTGGTTCCAGGGCTATAGACTGGCAGAAGACTGAGACAGGCAGGGGTTTACTGTGTTGAGTGGTTCCAGGGCTATAGACTGGGACAGGCAGGGGTTTACTGTGTTGAGTGGTTCCAGGGCTATAGACTGGCAGAAGACTAAGACAGGCAGGGGTTTACTGTGTTGAGTGGTTCCAGGGCTATAGACTGGGACAGGCAGGGGTTTACTGTGTTGAGTGGTTCCAGGGCTATAGACTGGCAGAAGACTAAGACAGGCAGGGGTTTACTGTGTTGTGGGGTTCCAGGGCTATAGACTGGCAGAAGACTAAGACAGGCAGGGGTTTACTGTGTTGAGTGGTTCCAGGGCTATAGACTGGGACAGGCAGGGGTTTACTGTGTTGTGGGGTTCCAGGGCTATAGACTGGGACAGGCAGGGGTTTACTGTGTTGAGTGGTTCCAGGGCTATAGACTGGCAGAAGACTGAGACAGGCAGGGGTTTACTGTGTTGTGGGGTTCCAGGGCTATAGACTGGGACAGGCAGGGGTTTACTGTGTTGAGTGGTTCCAGGGCTATAGACTGGGACAGGCAGGGGTTTACTGTGTTGAGTGGTTCCAGGGCTATAGACTGGGACAGGCAGGGGTTTACTGTGTTGAGGGGTTCCAGGGCTATAGACTGGCAGAAGACTAAGACAGGCAGGGGTTTACTGTGTTGAGTGGTTCCAGGGCTATAGACTGGGACAGGCAGGGGTTTACTGTGTTGAGTGGTTCCAGGGCTATAGACTGGCAGAAGACTGGGACAGGCAGGGGGTTTACTGTGTTGAGTGGTTCCAGGGCTATAGACTGGGACAGGCAGGGGTTTACTGTGTTGAGTGGTTCCAGGGCTATAGACTGGGACAGGCAGGGGGTTTACTGTGTTGAGGGGTTCCAGGGCTATAGACTGGCAGAAGACTGAGACAGGCAGGGGTTTACTGTGTTGAGTGGTTCCAGGGCTATAGACTGGGACAGGCAGGGGTTTACTGTGTTGAGGGGTTCCAGGGCTATAGACTGGGACAGGCAGGGGTTTACTGTGTTGTGGGGTTCCAGGGCTATAGACTGGCAGAAGACTGGGACAGGCAGGGGTTTACTGTGTTGAGTGGTTCCAGGGCTATAGACTGGCAGAGACTGAGACAGGCAGGGGTTTACTGTGTTGAGTGGTTCCAGGGCTATAGACTGGGACAGGCAGGGGTTTACTGTGTTGTGGGGTTCCAGGGCTATAGACTGGGACAGGCAGGGGTTTACTGTGTTGTGTGGTTCCAGGGCTATAGACTGGGACAGGCAGGGGTTTACTGTGTTGAGGGGTTCCAGGGCTATAGACTGGCAGAAGACTGGGACAGGCAGGGGTTTACTGTGTTGTGGGGTTCCAGGGCTATAGACTGGGACAGGCAGGGGTTTACTGTGTTGTGGGGTTCCAGGGCTATAGACTGGGACAGGCAGGGGTTTACTGTGTTGAGTGGTTCCAGGGCTATAGACTGGCAGAAGACTGAGACAGGCAGGGGTTTACTGTGTTGTGTGGTTCCAGGGCTATAGACTGGCAGAAGACTAGACAGGCAGGGGTTTACTGTGTTGAGTGGTTCCAGGGCTATAGACTGGGACAGGCAGGGGTTTACTGTGTTGAGGGGTTCCAGGGCTATAGACTGGCAGAAGACTGAGACAGGCAGGGGTTTACTGTGTTGAGTGGTTCCAGGGCTATAGACTGGGACAGGCAGGGGTTTACTGTGTTGAGGGGTTCCAGGGCTATAGACTGGACAGACAGGCAGGGGTTTACTGTGTTGTGTGGTTCCAGGGCTATAGACTGGCAGAAGACTAAGACAGGCAGGGGTTTACTGTGTTGAGTGGTTCCAGGGCTATAGACTGGGACAGGCAGGGGTTTACTGTGTTGTGGGGTTCCAGGGCTATAGACTGGGACAGGCAGGGGTTTACTGTGTTGAGGGGTTCCAGGGCTATAGACTGGCAGAAGACTGAGACAGGCAGGGGTTTACTGTGTTGAGTGGTTCCAGGGCTATAGACTGGCAGAAGACTAAGACAGGCAGGGGTTTACTGTGTTGAGTGGTTCCAGGGCTATAGACTGGCGACTGAGACAGGCAGGGGTTTACTGTGTTGAGTGGTTCCAGGGCTATAGACTGGCAGAACCTGAGACAGGCAGGGGTTTACTGTGTTGAGTGGTTCCAGGGCTATAGACTGGCAGAAGACTAAGACAGACAGGGGTTTACTGTGTTGTGGGGTTCCAGGGCTATAGACTGGCAGAAGACTAGACAGGCAGGGGTTTACTGTGTTGAGTGGTTCCAGGGCTATAGACTGGAGAAGACTAAGACAGGCAGGGGTTTACTGTGTTGTGGGGTTCCAGGGCTATAGACTGGCGACAGGCAGGGGTTTACTGTGTTGAGTGGTTCCAGGGCTATAGACTGGGACAGGCAGGGGTTTACTGTGTTGAGTGGTTCCAGGGCTATAGACTGGCAGAAGACTAAGACAGGCAGGGGTTTACTGTGTTGAGTGGTTCCAGGGCTATAGACTGGGACAGGCAGGGGTTTACTGTGTTGAGGGTTCCAGGGCTATAGACTGGCAGGACTAAGACAGGCAGGGGTTTACTGTGTTGAGTGGTTCCAGGGCTATAGACTGGCAGAAGACTGGGACAGGCAGGGGTTTACTGTGTTGAGTGGTTCCAGGGCTATAGACTGGCAGAAGCACTGAGACAGGCAGGGGTTTACTGTGTTGAGTGGTTCCAGGGCTATAGACTGGGACAGGCAGGGGTTTACTGTGTTGTGTGGTTCCAGGGCTATAGACTGGCAAGACGACAGGCAGGGGTTTACTGTGTTGAGTGGTTCCAGGGCTATAGACTGGCAGAACTAGACAGGCAGGGGTTTACTGTGTTGTGGGGTTCCAGGGCTATAGACTGGCAGAAGACGACAGGCAGGGGTTTACTGTGTTGTGTGGTTCCAGGGCTATAGACTGGGACAGGCAGGGGTTTACTGTGTTGAGTGGTTCCAGGGCTATAGACTGGGACAGGCAGGGGTTTACTGTGTTGAGTGGTTCCAGGGCTATAGACTGGCAGAAGACTGAGACAGGCAGGGGTTTACTGTGTTGAGTGGTTCCAGGGCTATAGACTGGGACAGGCAGGGGTTTACTGTGTTGAGTGGTTCCAGGGCTATAGACTGGCAGAAGACTGAGACAGACAGGGGTTTACTGTGTTGAGTGGTTCCAGGGCTATAGACTGGGACAGGCAGGGGTTTACTGTGTTGAGGGGTTCCAGGGCTATAGACTGGGACAGGCAGGGGTTTACTGTGTTGTGGGGTTCCAGGGCTATAGACTGGCAGAAGACTAAGACAGGCAGGGGTTTACTGTGTTGAGTGGTTCCAGGGCTATAGACTGAGACAGGCAGGGGTTTACTGTGTTGTGGGGTTCCAGGGCTATAGACTGGGACAGGCAGGGGTTTACTGTGTTGAGTGGTTCCAGGGCTATAGACTGGCAGAAGACTGAGACAGGCAGGGGTTTACTGTGTTGAGTGGTTCCAGGGCTATAGACTGAGACAGGCAGGGGTTTACTGTGTTGTGGGGTTCCAGGGCTATAGACTGGGACAGGCAGGGGTTTACTGTGTTGAGTGGTTCCAGGGCTATAGACTGGCAGAAGACTGAGACAGGCAGGGGTTTACTGTGTTGTGTGGTTCCAGGGCTATAGACTGGCGAAGCTGAGACAGGCAGGGGTTTACTGTGTTGAGTGGTTCCAGGGCTATAGACTGGGACAGGCAGGTTTACTGTGTTGAGTGGTTCCAGGGCTATAGACTGGGACAGGCAGGGGTTTACTGTGTTGAGTGGTTCCAGGGCTATAGACTGGCAGAAGACTGAGACAGGCAGGGGTTTACTGTGTTGTGGGGTTCCAGGGCTATAGACTGGGACAGGCAGGGGTTTACTGTGTTGAGTGGTTCCAGGGCTATAGACTGGGACAGGCAGGGGTTTACTGTGTTGAGTGGTTCCAGGGCTATAGACTGGGACAGGCAGGGGTTTACTGTGTTGAGTGGTTCCAGGGCTATAGACTGGCAGAAGACTGAGACAGGCAGGGGTTTACTGTGTTGAGTGGTTCCAGGGCTATAGACTGGCAGAAGCTGAGACAGGCAGGGGTTTACTGTGTTGAGTGGGTTCCAGGGCTATAGACTGGGACAGGCAGGGGTTTACTGTGTTGAGTGGTTCCAGGGCTATAGACTGGCAGAAGACTGAGACAGGCAGGGGTTTACTGTGTTGAGTGGTTCCAGGGCTATAGACTGGGACAGGCAGGGGTTTACTGTGTTGTGGGGTTCCAGGGCTATAGACTGGGACAGGCAGGGGTTTACTGTGTTGAGTGGTTCCAGGGCTATAGACTGGGACAAGCAGGGGGTTTACTGTGTTGAGTGGTTCCAGGGCTATAGACTGGCCTGAGACAGACAGGGGTTTACTGTGTTGTGTGGTTCCAGGGCTATAGACTGGGACAGGCAGGGGTTTACTGTGTTGTGGGTTCCAGGGCTATAGACTGGACAGACAGGCAGGGGTTTACTGTGTTGTGTGGGTTCCAGGGCTATAGACTGGGACAGGCAGCGGGTTTACTGTGTTGAGTGGTTCCAGGGCTATAGACTGGCAGAAGACCTGAGACAGCAGGGGTTTACTGTGTTGAGTGGTTCCGGGGCTATAGACTGGCAACAGGCAGGGGTTTACTGTGTTGAGTGGTTCCAGGGCTAGCTGGCTGAGACAGGCAGGGGTTTACTGTGTTGAGTGGTTCCAGGGCTATAGACTGGGACAGGCAGGGGTTTACTGTGTTGAGTGGTTCCAGGGCTATAGACTGGCAGAGAACTGAGACAGGCAGGGGTTTACTGTGTTGTGGGGTTCCAGGGCTATAGACTGGGACAGGCAGGGGTTTACTGTGTTGTGTGGTTCCAGGGCTATAGACTGGAGAAGACAGACAGGCAGGGGTTTACTGTGTTGAGTGGTTCCAGGGCTATAGACTGGGACAGGCAGGGGTTTACTGTGTTGAGTGGTTCCAGGGCTATAGACTGGCAGAAGACTGAGACAGGCAGGGGTTTACTGTGTTGAGTGGTTCCAGGGCTATAGACTGGGACAGACAGGGGTTTACTGTGTTGTGTGGTTCCAGGGCTATAGACTGGGACAGGCAGGGGTTTACTGTGTTGAGTGGTTCCAGGGCTATAGACTGGGACAGGCAGGGGTTTACTGTGTTGAGTGGTTCCAGGGCTATAGACTGGCAGAAGACTAAGACAGGCAGGGGTTTACTGTGTTGAGTGGTTCCAGGGCTATAGACTGGGACAGACAGGGGTTTACTGTGTTGAGTGGTTCCAGGGCTATAGACTGGGACAGGCAGGGGTTTACTGTGTTGTGGGGTTCCAGGGCTATAGACTGGGACAGGCAGGGGTTTACTGTGTTGTGTGGTTCCAGGGCTATAACTCAGACTGAGACAGGCAGGGGTTTACTGTGTTGAGTGGTTCCAGGGCTATAGACTGGGAAGACAGGCAGGGGTTTACTGTGTTGAGTGGTTCCAGGGCTATAGACTGGAGACAGGCAGGGGTTTACTGTGTTGTGTGGGTTCCAGGGCTATAGACTGGGACAGACAGGGGTTTACTGTGTTGAGTGGTTCCAGGGCTATAGACTGGCAGAAGACTGACAGGCAGGGGGTTTACTGTGTTGAGTGGTTCCAGGGCTATAGACTGGGACAGGCAGGGGTTTACTGTGTTGAGTGGTTCCAGGGCTATAGACTGGCAGAAGACTGAGACAGGCAGGGGTTTACTGTGTTGTGGGGTTCCAGGGCTATAGACTGAGACAGGCAGGGGTTTACTGTGTTGAGTGGTTCCAGGGCTATAGACTGGGACAGGCAGGGGTTTACTGTGTTGTGTGGTTCCAGGGCTATAGACTGGGACAGGCAGGGGTTTACTGTGTTGGAGTGGTTCCAGGGCTATAGACTGGGACAGACAGGGGTTTACTGTGTTGAGTGGTTCCAGGGCTATAGACTGGGACAGGCAGGGGTTTACTGTGTTGGAGTGGTTCCAGGGCTATAGACTGGCAGAAGACTGAGACAGGCAGGGGGTTTACTGTGTTGTGGGTTCCAGGGCTATAGACTGGGACAGGCAGGGGTTTACTGTGTTGAGTGGTTCCAGGGCTATAGACTGGCAGAAGACTGAGACAGGCAGGGTTTACTGTGTTGTGGGGTTCCAGGGCTATAGACTGGCTAGACAGGCAGGGGTTTACTGTGTTGAGTGGTTCCAGGGCTATAGACTGGCAGAAGACCGAGACAGGCAGGGGTTTACTGTGTTGAGGGGTTCCAGGGCTATAGACTGGGACAGGCAGGGGTTTACTGTGTTGTGGGGTTCCAGGGCTATAGACTGGGACAGGCAGGGGTTTACTGTGTTGAGGGGTTCCAGGGCTATAGACTGGGACAGGCAGGGGGTTTACTGTGTTGAGGGTTCCAGGGCTATAGACTGGCAGAAGACTGAGACAGGCAGGGGTTTACTGTGTTGAGTGGTTCCAGGGCTATAGACTGGGACTGACAGGCAGGGGTTTACTGTGTTGAGTGGTTCCAGGGCTATAGACTGGGACAGGCAGGGGTTTACTGTTGTTGAGTGGTTCCAGGGCTATAGACTGGACTTGACAGGCAGGGGGTTTACTGTGTTGAGTGGTTCCAGGGCTATAGACTGGCAGAAGACTGAGACAGGCAGGGGTTTACTGTGTTGAGTGGTTCCAGGGCTATAGACTGGCAGTGACAGGCAGGGGTTTACTGTGTTGTGGGTTCCAGGGCTATAGACTGGCAGGACTGAGACAGGCAGGGGTTTACTGTGTTGAGTGGTTCCAGGGCTATAGACTGGGACAGGCAGGGGTTTACTGTGTTGAGTGGTTCCAGGGCTATAGACTGGGAGCAGACAGGCAGGGGTTTACTGTGTTGAGTGGTTCCAGGGCTATAGACTGGGAAGACACAGGCAGGGGTTTACTGTGTTGTGTGGTTCCAGGGCTATAGACTGGCAGAAGACTGAGACAGGCAGGGGTTTACTGTGTTGGGGTTCCAGGGCTATAGCTGGCAGAAGCAGGTTTACTGTGTTGTGGGTTCCAGGGCTTAGACTGGGACAGGCAGGGGTTTACTGTGTTGAGGGGTTCCAGGGCTATAGACTGGCAGAAGACTGAGACAGGCAGGGGTTTACTGTGTTGAGTGGTTCCAGGGCTATAGACTGGCAGAAGACTGAGACAGGCAGGGGTTTACTGTGTTGAGTGGTTCCAGGGCTATAGACTGGCAGAAGACTGAGACAGGCAGGGGTTTACTGTGTTGTGTGGTTCCAGGGCTATAGACTGGCAGAAGACTGAGACAGGCAGGGGTTTACTGTGTTGAGTGGTTCCAGGGCTATAGACTGGGACAGGCAGGGGTTTACTGTGTTGTGGGGTTCCAGGGCTATAGACTGGGACAGGCAGGGGTTTACTGTGTTGAGTGGTTCCAGGGCTATAGACTGGCAGAAGACTGAGACAGGCAGGGGTTTACTGTTTTGAGTGGTTCCAGGGCTATAGACTGGGACAGGCAGGGGTTTACTGTGTTGAGTGGTTCCAGGGCTATAGACTGGGACAGGCAGGGGTTTACTGTGTTGAGTGGTTCCAGGGCTATAGACTGGGACAGGCAGGGGGTTTACTGTGTTGAGTGGTTCCAGGGCTATAGACTGGGACAGGCAGGGGTTTACTGTGTTGAGTGGTTCCAGGGCTATAGACTGGGACAGACAGGGGGTTTACTGTGTTGAGTGGTTCCAGGGCTATAGACTGGCGAAGACGACAGGCAGGGGTTTACTGTGTTGAGTGGTTCCAGGGCTATAGACTGGGACAGGCAGTGGTTTACTGTGTTGTGTGGGTTCCAGGGCTATAGACTGGCAGAGACTGAGACAGGCAGGGGTTTACTGTGTTGAGTGGTTCCAGGGCTATAGACTGGGACAGACAGGGAGTTTACTGTGTTGAGTGGTTCCAGGGCTATAGACTGGCAGAAGACTGAGACAGGCAGGGGTTTACTGTGTTGTGGGTTCCAGGGCTATAGACTGGGACAGGCAGGGGGTTTACTGTGTTGTGGGGTTCCAGGGCTATAGACTGGGACAGGCAGGGGTTTACTGTGTTGAGTGGTTCCAGGGCTATAGACTGGACCAGGCAGGGGTTTACTGTGTTGAGTGGTTCCAGGGCTATAGACTGGCAGAAGACTGAGACAGGCAGGGGTTTACTGTGTTGTGGGGTTCCAGGGCTATAGACTGGGACAGGCAGCGGTTTACTGTGTTGAGTGGTTCCAGGGCTATAGACTGGGACAGGCAGGGGTTTACTGTGTTGTGTGGTTCCAGGGCTATAGACTGGCAGAAGACTAAGACAGGCAGGGGTTTACTGTGTTGAGTGGTTCCAGGGCTATAGACTGGGACAGGCAGGGGTTTACTGTGTTGAGTGGTTCCAGGGCTATAGACTGGCAGAAGACTGAGACAGGCAGGGGGTTTACTGTGTTGTGGGGTTCCAGGGCTATAGACTGGGACAGGCAGGGTTTACTGTGTTGTGGGGTTCCAGGGCTATAGACTGGGACAGGCAGGGGTTTACTGTGTTGAGTGGTTCCAGGGCTATAGACTGGGACAGGCAGGGGTTTACTGTGTTGTGGGGTTCCAGGGCTATAGACTGGCAGAAGACTAAGACAGGCAGGGGTTTACTGTGTTGTGGGGTTCCAGGGCTATAGACTGGCAGAAGACTAAGACAGGCAGGGGTTTACTGTGTTGAGTGGTTCCAGGGCTATAGACTGGGACAGGCAGGGGTTTACTGTGTGATGTGTAACAGACAGACAGTTACAGTGTGATGTGTAACAGACAGACAGACAGTTACAGTGTGATGTATAACAGACAGACAGACAGACAGACAGACAGACAGACAGACAGACAGACAGTTACTGTGTGATGTATAACAGACAGACAGTTACAGGGTGATGTGTAACAGACAGACAGTTACAGTGTGATGTATAACAGACAGACAGTTACAGTGTGATGTATAACAGACAGACAGTTACAGTGTGATGTGTAACAGACAGACAGACAGTTACAGTGTGATGTATAACAGACAGACAGTTACAGTGTGATGTATAACAGACAGACAGTTACAGTGTGATGTATAACAGACAGACAGTTACAGTGTGATGTATAACAGACAGACAGACAGTTACAGTGTGATGTATAACAGACAGACAGTTACAGTGTGATGTATAACAGACAGACAGACAGACAATTACAGTGTGATGTGTAACAGACAGACAGACAGTTACAGTGTGATGTATAACAGACAGACAGTTACAGTGTGATGTATAACAGACAGACAATTACAGTGTGATGGGTAATAGACAGACAGTTACAGTGTGATGTATAACAGACAGACAGTTACAGTGTGATGTGTAACAGACAGACAGACATACAGTTACAGTGTGATGTGTAACAGACAGACAGTTACAGTGTGATGTGTAACAGACAGACAGTTACAGTGTGATGTGTAACAGACAGACAGACAGTTACAGTGTGATGTGTAACAGACAGACAGACAGACAGACAGACAATTACAGTGTGATGTATAACAGACATACAGTTACAGTGTTATGTATAACAGACAGACAGTTACATTGTGATGTGTAACAGACAGACAGACAGTTACAGTGTGATGTATAACAGACAGACAGTTACATTGTGATGTGTAACAGACAGACAGACAGACAGTTACAGTGTGATGTATAACAGACAGACAGTTACAGTGTGATGTATAACAGACAGACAGTTACAGTGTGATGTATAACAGACAGACAGTTACAGTGTGATGTATAACAGACAGACAGACAGTTACAGTGTGATGTATAACAGACAGACAGTTACAGTGTGATGTATAACAGACAGACAGTTACAGTGTGATATGTAACATACAGACAGTTACAGTGTGATGTATAACAGACAGACAGTTACAGCGTGATGTATAACAGGCAGACAGACAGACAGTTACAGTGTGATGTATAACAGACAGACAGTTACAGTGTGATGTATAACAGACAGACAGTTACAGTGTGATGTGTAACAGACAGACAGACAGACAGACAGTTACAGTGTGATGTATAACAGACAGACAGTTACAGTGTGATGTATAACAGACAGACAGACAGTTACAGTGTGATGTATAACAGACAGACAGTTACAGTGTGATGTATAACAGACAAACAGTTACAGTGTGATGTATAACAGACAGACAGTTACAGTGTGATGTATAACAGACAGACAGACAGTTACAGGGTGATGTGTAACAGACAGACAGACAGTTACAGGATGATGTGTAACAGACAGACAGACAGTTACAGTGTGATGTGTAACATACAGACAGACAGACAGACAGACAGTTACAGGGATGATGTATAACAGACAGACAGACAGTTACAGGATGATGTGTAACAGACAGACAGACAGACAGTTACAGTGTGATGTGTAACAGACAGACAGACAGACAGTTACAGTGTGATGTATAACAGACAGACAGTTACAGTGTGATGTATAACAGACAGACAGACAGTTACAGTGTGATGTATAACAGACAGACAGTTACAGTGTGATGTATAACAGACAGACAGACAGTTACAGTGTGATGTATAACAGACAGACAGTTACAGTGTGATGTATAACAGACAGACAGTTACAGTGTGATATGTAACATACAGACAGTTACAGTGTGATGTATAACAGACAGACAGTTACAGCGTGATGTATAACAGGCAGACAGACAGACAGTTACAGTGTGATGTATAACAGACAGACAGACAGTTACAGTGTGATGTATAACAGACAGACAGTTACAGTGTGATGTGTAACAGACAGACAGACATACAGTTACAGTGTGATGTATAACAGACAGACAGTTACAGTGTGATGTATAACAGACAGACAGACAGTTACAGTGTGATGTATAACAGACAGACAGTTACAGTGTGATGTATAACAGACAGACAGTTACAGTGTGATGTATAACAGACAGACAGTTACAGTGTGATGTATAACAGACAGACAGACAGTTACAGGGTGATGTGTAACAGACAGACAGACAGTTACAGGATGATGTGTAACAGACAGACAGACAGTTACAGTGTGATGTGTAACATACAGACAGACAGACAGACAGACAGTTACAGGGATGATGTATAACAGACAGACAGACAGTTACAGGATGATGTGTAACAGACAGACAGACAGTTACAGTGTGATGTGTAACAGACAGACAGACAGACAGTTACAGTGTGATGTATAACAGACAGACAGTTACAGTGTGTTGTATAACAGACAGACAGACAGTTACAGTGTGATGTATAACAGACAGACAGTTACAGGGTGATGTGTAACAGACAGACAGACAGTTACAGTGTGATGTGTAACATACAGACAGTTACAGTGTGATGTATAACAGACAGACAGTTACAGTGTGATGTATAACAGACAGACAGTTACAGTGTGATGTGTAACAGACAGACAGTTACAGTGTGATGTATAACAGACAGACAGTTACAGTGCGATGTATAACAGACAGACAGTTACAGTGTGATGTGTAACAGACAGACAGACAGTTACAGTGTGATGTATAACAGACAGACAGACAGTTACAGTGTGATGTATAACAGACAGACAGTTACAGTGTGATGTATAACAGACAGACAGTTACAGTGTGATGTGTAACAGACAGACAGACAGTTACAGTTTGATGTATAACAGACAGACAGTTACAGTGTGATGTATAACAGACAGACAGTTACAGTGTGATGTATAACAGACAGACAGTTACAGTGTGATGTATAACAGACAGACAGACAGACAGACAGTTACAGTGTGATGTATAACAGACAGACAGACAGACAGACAGTTACAGTGTGATGTGTAACAGACAGACAGTTACAGTGTGATGTGTAACAGACAGACAGACAGTTACAGTGTGATGTATAACAGACAGACAGACAGACAGACAGACATACAGACAGTTACTGTGTGATGTATAACAGACAGACAGTTACAGGGTGATGTGTAACAGACAGACAGTTACAGTGTGATGTATAACAGACAGACAGTTACAGTGTGATGTATAACAGACAGACAGTTACAGTGTGATGTGTAACAGACAGACAGACAGTTACAGTGTGATATATAACAGACAGACAGTTACAGTGTGATGTATAACAGACAGACAGTTACAGTGTGATGTATAACAGACAGACAGTTACAGTGTGATGTATAACAGACAGACAGACAGTTACAGTGATGTGATAACAGACAGACAGTTACAGTGTGATGTATAACAGACAGACAGACAGACATTACAGTGTGATGTGTAACAGACAGACAGACAGTTACAGTGTGATGTATAACAGACAGACAGTTACAGTGTGATGTATAACAGACAGACAATTACAGTGTGATGGGTAATAGACAGACAGTTACAGTGTGATGTATAACAGACAGACAGTTACAGTGTGATGTGTAACAGACAGACAGACAGACAGTTACAGTGTGATGTGTAACAGACAGACAGTTACAGTGTGATGTGTAACAGACAGACAGTTACAGTGTGATGTATAACAGACAGACAGACAGTTACAGGGTGATGTGTAACAGACAGACAGACAGACAGACAGTTACAGTGTGATGTATAACAGACAGACAGTTACAGTGTGATGTATAACAGACAGACAGTTACAGTTTGATGTGTAACAGACAGACAGTTACAGTTTGATGTATAACAGACAGACAGTTACAGTGTGATGTGTAACAGACGAGACAGTTACAGTGTGATGCACCGAACAGACAGACAGTTACAGTGTGATGTTATAACAGACAGACAGTTACAGTGTGATGTGCATAACACACAGACAGTTACAGTGTGATGTATACAGCAACAGTACAGTGTGATGTATAACAGACAGACAGTTACAGTGTGATGTGTAACAGACAGACAGACAGTTACAGTGTGATGTACAACAGACAGACAGTTACAGTGATGATGTATAACAGACAGACAGTTACAGTGTGATGTGAAATAGACAGACAGCAATTAATGTATGTATACGAAAACGACAGTAGTGCCATGCTTGTACTTATGACAGAACATCTTGCATGTCTGTTATAATCCACCCGGCACAGCCAGAAGGGACTGGCCACCCCCATGCCTCTCTAGGCCCAGGTTTTGCCTCTAGGGACCCTAGCCACCGTGCTTCTACACCTGCATTACTAGCTGTTTGGGGTTTTAGGCGTACAGCACTCGAGATATTAGCTGATGTAAGAAGGGCTATATAAATACTTTGATTGATTGAGTTACAGTGTGATGTATAACAGACAGACAGTTACAGTGTGATGTATAACAGACAGACAGACAGACAGTTACAGTGTGATGTATAACAGACAGACAGTTACAGTGTGATGTATAACAGACAGACAGTTACAGTGTGATGTATAACAGACAGACAGTTACAGTGTGATGTATAACAGACAGACAGACAGTTACAGTGTGATGTATAACAGACAGACAGTTACAGTGTGATGTATAACAGACAGACAGTTACAGTGTGATGTGTAACAGACAGACAGTTACAGTGTGATGTATAACAGACAGACAGTTACAGGGATGATGTATAACAGACAGACAGACAGTTACAGTGTGATGTATAACAGACAAGACAGTTACAGTGTGATGTATAACAGACAGACAGTTACAGTGTGATGTGTAACAGACAGACAGACAGACAGTTACAGTGTGATGTATAACAGACAGACAGTTACAGTGTGATGTATAACAGACAGACAGACAGTTACAGTGTGATGTATAACAGACAGACAGTTACAGTGTGATTTATAACAGACAGACAGTTACAGTGTGATGTATAACAGACAGACAGTTACAGTGTGATGTATAACAGACAGACAGTTACAGTGTGATGTATAACAGACAGACAGTTACAGTGTGATGTGTAACAGACAGACAGACAGTTACAGTGTGATGTATAACAGACAGACAGTTACAGTGTGATGTATAACAGACAGACAGTTACAGTGTGATGTATAACAGACAGACAGACAGTTACAGTGTGATGTATAACAGACAGACAGTTACAGTGTGATGTATAACAGACAGACAGTTACAGTGTGATGTATAACAGACAAACAGTTACAGTGTGATGTATAACAGACAGACAGTTACAGTGTGATGTATAACAGACAGACAGACAGTTACAGGGTGATGTGTAACAGACAGACAGACAGTTACAGGATGATGTGTAACAGACAGACAGACAGTTACAGTGTGATGTGTCAACAGACGAAGACAGACAGACAGTTACAGTGATGATGTATAACAGACAGACGGACAGTTACAGTATGATGTGTAACAGACAGACAGACGCAGTTACAGTGTGATGTGTAACAGACAGACAGACAGACAGTTACAGTGTGATGTATAACAGACAGACGGTTACAGTGTGATGTATAACAGACAGACAGACAGTTACAGTGTGATGTATAACAGACAGACAGTTACAGTGTGATGTATAACAGACAGACAGACAGTTACAGTGTGATGTGTAACAGACAGACAGCAGTTACAGTGTGATGTATAACAGACAGACAGTTACAGTGTGATGTGTAACAGACAGACAGTTACAGTGTGATGTATAACAGACAGACAGTTACAGCGTGATGTATAACAGACAGACAGACAGACAGTTACAGTGTGATGTATAACAGACAGACAGTTACAGTGTGATGTATAACAGACAGACAGTTACAGTGTGATGTGTAACAGACAGACAGACAGACAGTTACAGTGTGATGTATAACAGACAGACAGTTACAGTGTGATGTATAACAGACAGACAGACAGTTACAGTGTGATGTATAACAGACAGACAGTTACAGTGTGATGTATAACAGACAGACAGTTACAGTGTGATGTATAACAGACGAGACGGTTACAGTGTGATGTATAACAGACAGACAGACAGTTACAGTGTGATGTGTACAGACAGACGGACAGTTACAGGATGATGTGTAACAGACAGACAGACAGGTTACAGTGTGATGTGTAACATACAGACAGACAGACAGACAGACAGTTACAGGGATGATGTATAACAGACAGACAGACAGTTACAGGATGATGTGTAACAGACAGACAGACAGACAGTTACAGTGTGATGTGTAACAAACAGACAGACAGACAGTTACAGTGTGATGTATAACAGACAGACAGTTACAGTGTGATGTATAACAGACAGACAGACAGTTACAGTGTGATGTATAACAGACAGACAGTTACAGTGTGATGTGTAACAGACAGACAGACAGTTACAGTGTGATGTATAACAGACAGACAGTTACAGTGTGATGTATAACAGACAGACAGTTACAGTGTGATGTATAACAGACAGACAGTTACAGTGTGATGTGTAACAGACAGACAGTTACAGTGTGATGTATAACAGACAGACAGTTACAGTGCGATGTATAACAGACAGACAGTTACAGTGTGATGTGTAACAGACAGACAGACAGTTACAGTGTGATGTATAACAGACAGACAGACAGTTACAGTGTGATGTATAACAGACAGACAGTTACAGTGTGATGTATAACAGACAGACAGTTACAGTGTGATGTGTAACAGACAGACAGACAGTTACAGTGTGATGTATAACAGACAGACAGTTACAGTGTGATGTATAACAGACAGACAGTTACAGTGTGATGTATAACAGACAGACAGTTACAGTGTGATGTATAACAGACAGACAGACAGTTACAGTGTGATGTATAACAGACAGACAGACAGACAGACAATTACAGTGTGATGTGTAACAGACAGACAGTTACAGTGTGATGTGTAACAGACAGACAGTTACAGTGTGATGTATAACAGACAGACAGTTACAGCGTGATGTATAACAGGCAGACAGACAGACAGTTACAGTGTGATGTATAACAGACAGACAGTTACAGTGTGATGTATAACAGACAGACAGTTACAGTGTGATGTGTAACAGACAGACAGACAGACAGTTACAGTGTGATGTATAACAGACAGACAGTTACAGTGTGATGTATAACAGACAGACAGACAGTTACAGTGTGATGTATAACAGACAGACAGTTACAGTGTGATGTATAACAGACAGACAGTTACAGTGTGATGTATAACAGACAGACAGTTACAGTGTGATGTATAACAGACAGACATACAGTTACAGGGTGATGTGTAACAGACAGACAGACAGTTACAGGATGATGTGTAACAGACAGACAGACAGTTACAGTGTGATGTGTAACATACAGACAGACAGACAGACAGACAGACAGTTACAGGGATGATGTATAACAGACAGACAGACAGTTACAGGATGATGTGTAACAGACAGACAGACAGTTACAGTGTGATGTGTAACAGACAGACAGACAGACAGTTACAGTGTGATGTATAACAGACAGACAGTTACAGTGTGATGTATAACAGACAGACAGACAGTTACAGTGTGATGTATAACAGACAGACAGTTACAGTGTGATGTATAACAGACAGACAGACAGTTACAGTGTGATGTATAACAGACAGACAGTTACAGTGTGATGTATAACAGACAGACAGTTACAGTGTGATATGTAACATACAGACAGTTACAGTGTGATGTATAACAGACAGACAGTTACAGTGTGATGTATAACAGACAGACAGACAGACAGTTACAGTGTGATGTATAACAGACAGACAGTTACAGTGTGATGTATAACAGACAGACAGTTACAGTGTGATGTGTAACAGACAGACAGACAGACAGTTACAGTGTGATGTATAACAGACAGACAGTTACAGTGTGATGTATAACAGACAGACAGACAGTTACAGTGTGATGTATAACAGACAGACAGTTACAGTGTGATGTATAACAGACAGACAGTTACAGTGTGATGTATAACAGACAGACAGTTACAGTGTGATGTATAACAGACAGACAGACAGTTACAGGGTGATGTGTAACAGACAGACAGACAGTTACAGGATGATGTGTAACAGACAGACAGACAGTTACAGTGTGATGTCATACGAAGACAGACAGACAGACAGACAGTTACAGTGTGATGTATAACAGACAGACAGACAGTTACAGGGTGATGTGTAACAGACAGACAGACAGTTACAGTGTGATGTGTAACAGACAGACAGACAGACAGTTACAGTGTGATGTATAACAGACAGACAGTTACAGTGTGATGTATAACAGACAGACAGACAGTTACAGTGTGATGTATAACAGACAGACAGTTACAGGGTGATGTGTAACAGACAGACAGACAGTTACAGTGTGATGTATAACATACAGACAGTTACAGTGTGATGTATAACAGACAGACAGTTACAGTGTGATGTATAACAGACAGACAGTTACAGTGTGATGTGTAACACGACAGACAGTTACAGTGTGATGTATAACAGACAGACAGTTACAGTGCGATGTATAACAGACAGACAGTTACAGTGTGATGTATAACAGACAGACAGTTACAGTGTGATGTATAACAGACAGACGAACAGTTACAGTGTGATGTATAACAGACAGACAGACAGTTACAGTGTGATGTATAACAGACAGACAGTTACAGTGTGATGTATAACAGACAGACAGACAGTTACAGTGTGATGTGTAACAGACAGACAGTTACAGTGTGATGTATAACAGACAGACAGTTACAGTGTGATGTATAACAGACAGACAGTTACAGTGTGATGTATAACAGACAGACAGACAGTTACAGTGTGATGTATAACAGACAGACAGACAGACAGTTACAGTGTGATGTATAACAGACAGACAGTTACAGTGTGATGTGTAACAGACAGACAGTTACAGTGTGATGTGTAACAGACAGACAGTTACAGTGTGATGTATAACAGACAGACAGTTACAGTGTGATGTATAACAGACAGACAGACAGTTACAGTGTGATGTGTAACAGACAGACAGACAATTACAGTGTGATGTGTAACAGACAGACAGTTACAGTGTTATGTATATCAGACAGACAGTTACAGTGTGATGTGTAACAGACAGACAGTTACAGTGTGATGTATAACAGACAGACAGTTACAGTGTGATGTATAACAGACAGACAGTTACAGTGTGATGTATAACAGACAAACAGTTACAGTGTGATGTGTAACAGACAGACAGACAGTTACAGTGTGATGTATAACAGACAGACAGACAGACAATTACAGTGTGATGTGTAACAGACAGACAGTTACAGTGTTATGTATATCAGACAGACAGTTACAGTGTGATGTGTAACAGACAGACAGTTACAGTGTGATGTATAACAGACAGACAGTTACAGTGTGATGTGTAACAGACAGACAGACAGTTACAGTGTGATGTATAACAGACAGACAGACAGACAGACAGTTACAGTGTGATGTATAACAGACAGACAGTTACAGGGTGATGTGTAACAGACAGACAGTTACAGTGTGATGTATAACAGACAGACAGTTACAGTGTGATGTATAACAGACAGACAGTTACAGTGTGATGTGTAACAGACAGACAGACAGTTACAGTGTGATGTATAACAGACAGACAGTTACAGTGTGATGTATAACAGACAGACAGTTACAGTGTGATGTATAACAGACGAACAGTGTGCGAACAGACAGACAGTTACAGTGTGATGTATAACAGACAGACAGTTACAGTGTGATGTATAACAGACAGACAGACAGACAATTACAGTGTGATGTGTAACAGACAGACAGACAGTTACAGTGTGATGTATAACAGACAGACAGTTACAGTGTGATGTATAACAGACAGACAATTACAGTGTGATGGGTAATAGACAGACAGTTACAGTGTGATGTGTAACAGACAGACAGTTACAGTGTGATGTATAACAGACAGACAGTTACATTGTGATGTATAACAGACAGACAGACAGTTACAGTGTGATGTGTAACAGACAGACAGTTACAGTGTGATGTATAACAGACAGACAGTTACAGTGTGATGTATAACAGACAGACAGTTACAGTGTGATGTATAACAGACAGACAGACAGACAGTTACAGTGTGATGTATAACAGACAGACAGTTACAGTGTGATGTATAACAGACAGACAGTTACAGTGTGATGTATAACAGACAGACAGTTACAGTGTGATTACAACAGACAGACAGTTACAGTGTGATGTATAACAGACAGACAGTTACAGTGTGATGTATAACAGACAGACAGCAGGACAGAAACAGACAGACAGACAGTTACAGTGTGATGTGTAACAGACAGACAGTTACAGTGTGATGTATAACAGACAGACAGTTACAGTGTGATGTATAACAGACAGACAGTTACAGTGTGATGTATAACAGACAGACGACAGACAGTTACAGTGTGATGTATAACAGACAGACAGAATTACAGTGTGATGTATAACAGACAGACAGCTTACAGTGTGATGTGTAACAGACAGACAGTTACAGTGTGATGTGTAACAGACAGACAGTTACAGTGTGATGTATAACAGACAGACAGTTACAGTGTGATGTGTAACAGACAGACAGTTACAGTGTGATGTGTAACAGACAGACAGAGTTACAGTGTGATGTATAACAGACAGACAAGTTACAGTGTGATGTATAACAGACAGACAGACAGTTACAGTGTGATGTGTAACAGACAGACAGACGTTACAGTGTGATGTATAACAGACAGACAGTTACAGTGTGATGTATAACAGACAGACAGTTACAGTGTGATGTATAACAGACAGACAGACAGACAGTTACAGTGTGATGTGTAACAGACAGACAGACAGTTACAGTGTGATGTATAACAGACAGACAGTTACAGTGTGATGTATAACAGACAGACAGTTACAGTGTGATGTATAACAGACAGACAGACAGTTACAGTGTGATGTATAACAGACAGACAGACAGTTACAGTGTGATGTATAACAGACAGACAGTTACAGTGTGATGTGTAACAGACAGACAGACAGACAGTTACAGTTTGATGTGTAACAGACAGACAGACAGTTACAGTGTGATGTGTAACATACAGACAGTTACAGGTGATGTATAACAGACAGACAGACAGTTACAGTGTGATGTGTAACAGACAGACAGACAGTTACAGTGCTGATGTATAACAGACGAACAGTTACAGTGTGATGTATAACAGCAGACAGTTACAGTGTGATGTGTAACAGACAGACAGTTACAGTGTGATGTACAACAGACAGACAGTTACAGTGTGATGTGTAACAGACAGACAGTTACAGTGGTATGTAACAGACAGACGGACAGTTACGTGTGATGTGTAACAGACAGACGGTTACAGTGTGATGTATAACAGACAGACAGTTACAGTGTGATGTATAACAGACAGACAACGGTTACAGTGTGATGTATAACAGACAGACAGTTACAGTGTGATGTATAACAGACGAACAGTTACAGTGTGATGTATAACAGACAGACAGAAGTTACAGTGTGATGTATAACAGACAGACAGTTTCAGTGTGATGTGTAACAGACAGACAGACAGTTACAGTGTGATGTGTAACAGACAGACAGACAGTTACAGTGTGATGTATAACAGACAGACAGTTACAGTGTGATGTGTAACAGACAGACAGTTACAGTGTGATGTATAACAGACAGACAGTTACAGTGTGATGTATCAGACAGACAGTTACAGTGTGATGTATAACAGACAGACAGTTACAGTGTGATGTATAACAGACAGACAGACAGTTACAGTGTGATGTATAACAGACAGACAGTACAGTGTGATGTATAACAGACGAGACAGTTACAGTGTGATGTGTAACGAACAGACAGACAGTTACAGTGTGATGTGCAACAGACAGACAGTTACAGTGTGATGTATAACAGACAGACAGTTACAGTGTGATGTATAACAGACAGACAGTTACAGTGTGATGTATAACAGACAGACGGACAGTTACAGTGTGATGTGTAACGAGACAGACGAGCAGTTACAGTGTGATGTGTAACAGACAGACAGACATTACAGTGTGATGTATAACAGACGAGACAGTTACAGTGTGATGTATAACAGACAGACGAGTTACAGTGTGATGTGTAACAGACAGACAGTTACAGTGTGATGTGTAACGGACAGACAGACAGTTACAGTGTGATGTATAACAGACAGACAGTTACAGTGCTTGATGTATAACAGACAGACAGTTACAGTGTGATGTGTAACAGACAGACAGTTACAGTGTGATGTATAACAGACAGAACAGTTTACAGTGTGATGTATAACAGACAGACACGTTACAGTGTGATGTATAACAGACGAGACAGTTACAGTGTGATGTGTAACAGACAGACAGTTACAGTGTGATGTGTAACAGACAGACAGTTACAGTGTGATGTATAACAGACGAACAGTTACAGTGTGATGTATAACAGACAGAACAGTTACAGTGTGATGTGTAACAGACAGACAGACAGTTACAGTGTGATGTGTAACAGACAGACAGTTTACAGTGTGATGTATAACAGACGAACAGTTACAGTGTGATGTGTAACAGACAGACGACAGTTACAGTGTGATGTATAACAGACAGACAGTTTACAGTGTGATGTGTAACAGACAGACAGACAGTTACAGTGTGATGTGTAACAGACAGACGGTTACAGTGTGATGTATAACAGACGAGACAGTTACAGTGTGATGTATAACAGACAGACAGTTACAGTGTGATGTGTAACAGACAGACAGACAGTTACAGTGTGATGTATAACAGACAGACAGTTACAGTGTGATGTGTAACAGACGAGACAGTTACAGTGTGATGTGTAACAGACAGACAGACAGTTACAGTGTGATGTATAACGAACGAACAGTTACAGTGTGATGTATAACAGACAGACAGTTACAGTGCTGATGTATAACAGACAGACAGACAGTTACAGTGTGATGTATAACAGACAGACAGTTACAGTGTGATGTATAACAGACAGACAGACGGTTACAGTGTGATGTGTAACAGACAGACAGTTACAGTGTGATGTATAACAGACGGACAGTTTACAGTGTGATGTATAACAGACAGACAGGACATTTACAGTGTGATGTATAACAGACAGACAGTTACAGTGTGATGTATAACAGACAGACAGTTACAGTGTGATGTGTAACAGACAGACAGTTACAGTGTGATGTATAACAGACGGAACAAGTTTACAGTGTGATGTATAACAGACAGACGGACGATTACATGTGATGTGTAACAGACGGACAGTTACAGTGCTGATGTGTAACAGAACGGACGGTTTACAGTGTGATGTTAACAGACAGACAGTTTACAGTGTGATGTATAACAGACAGACAGTTACAGTGTGATGTATAACAGACAGACAGTTACAGTGTGATGTATAACAGACAGACAGTTACAGTGTGATGTATAACAGACAGACAGACAGTTACAGTGTGATGTATAACAGACAGACTTTACAGTGCGATGTGTAACAGACGAGCAGATTTACAGTGTGATGTGTAACCGAACAGACAGTTTACAGTCGTGATGTATAACAGACAGACAGTTACAGTGTGATGTATAACAGACAGACAGTTACAGTGTGATGTATAACAGACAGACAGTTTACAGTGTGATGTATAACAGACAGACAGACAGTTACAGTGTGATGTATAACAGACAGACAGTTACAGTGTGATGTGAACAGACAGACAGACAGTTACAGTGTGATGTATAACAGACAGACAGTTACAGTGTGATGTGTAACAGACAGACAGTTACAGTGTGATGTGTAACAGACAGACAGACAGTTACAGTGTGATGTATAACAGACAGACAGTTACAGTGTGATGTATAACAGACGAGACAGTTACAGTGTGATGTATAACAGACGAGACAGTTACAGTGTGATGTATAACGAGACAGACAGTTACAGTGTGATGTATAACAGACAGACAGACGGTTACAGTGTGATGTATAACAGACAGACAGTTTACAGTGTGATGTATAACAGACAGACGAGTTACAGTGTGATGTGTAACAGACAGACAGTTACAGTGTGATGTATAACAGACAGACAGTTACAGTGTGATGTATAACAGACAGACAGTTACAGTGTGATGTGTAACAGACAGACGAACAGTTACAGTGTGATGTGTAACAGACAGACAGACAGTTACAGGGTGATGTATAACAGACGAACAGTTACAGTGTGATGTATAACAACAGACAGACAGTTACAGTGTGATGTTAACAGACAGACAGACGGACAGTTACAGTGTGATGTATAACAGACGAGACAGTTTACAGTGTGATGTATAACACAGACAGACAGTTACAGTGTGATGTATAACAGACAGACAGTTACAGTGTGATGTATAACAGACAGACAGACAGTTACAGTGTGATGTGTAACAGACGGACGGTTACAGTGTGATGTATAACAGACGAACAGTTACAGTGTGATGTATAACAGACAGACGGTTACAGTGTGATGTATAACAGACAGACCGACAGTTACAGTGTGATGTATAACAGACGAACAGTTACAGTGTGATGTATAACAGACAGACAGTTACAGTGTGATGTGTAACAGACAGACAATTTACAGTGTGATGTATAACAGACAGACAGTTACAGTGTGATGTATAACAGACGGACAGTTACAGTGTGATGTATAACAGACAGACAGTTTACAGTGTGATGTGTAACAGACAGACAGTTTACAGTGTGATGTATAACAGACAGACAGTTACAGTGTGATGTATAACAGACGAACAGTTACAGTGTGATGTATAACAGACAGACAGTTACAGTGTGATGTATAACAGACAGACGAGCATTACAGTGTGATGTATAACAGACAGACAGTTACAGTGTGATGTATAACAGACAGACAGTTACAGTGTGATGTATAACAGACGAACAGTTACAGTGTGATGTATAACAGACAGACAGTTTTACGGTGTGATGTGTAACAGACAGACGACAGTTACAGTGTGATGTGCTAACAGACAGACAGCAGACAACAGATTTACAGTGTGATGTATAACAGACAGACAGTTACAGTGTGATGTGTAACAGACGAACAGTTACAGTGTGATGTGTAACAGACAGAACAGTTACAGTGTGATGTGTAACAGACACGACAGATTACAGTGTGATGTATAACAGACAGACGAAGTTACAGTGTGATGTATAACAGACAGACAGTTACAGTGTGATGTGTAACAGACAGACGGAGTTACAGTGTGATGTATAACAGACAGACAGTTTACAGTGTGATGTGTAACAGACAGACAGTTACAGTGTGATGTATAACAGACAGACAGTTACAGTGTGATGTATAACAGACAGACAACAGTTACAGTGTGATGTGTAACAGACAGACAGTTACAGTGTGATGTATAACAGACAGACACAGTTACAGTGTGATGTATAACAGACAGACAGTTACAGTGTGATGTATAACAGACAGACAATTTACAGTGTGATGTATAACAGACAGACAGTTACAGTGTGATGTATAACAGACGGACAGTTACAGTGTGATGTGCAACAGACAGACAATTTCAGTTGTATAACGAACGGACAGTTACAGTGTGATGTATAACAGACAGACAGTTTACAGTGTGATGTATAACAGACAGACAGTTACAGTGTGATGTATAACAGACGAACAATTTACAGTGTGATGTGTAACAGACAGACAGACAGACAATTACAGTGTGATGTGTAACAGACAGACGATTTACAGTGTGATGTATAACAGACGGACAGTTACAGTGTGATGTATAACAGACGACAGTTACAGTGTGATGTATAACACGAACAGTTACAGTGTGATGTATAACAGACAGACAGTTACAGTGTGATGTATAACAGACAGACGGACAGTTACAGTGTGATGTGTAACAGACAGACAGTTACAGTGTGATGTGTAACAGACGGACAGTTACAGTGTGATGTATAACAGACAGAACAGTTACAGTGTGATGTATAACAGACAGACAGTTACAGTGTGATGTATAACAGACAGACAGTTACAGTGTGATGTATAACAGACAGACAGTTACAGTGTGATGTATAACAGACAGACAATTTACAGTGTGATGTGTAACAGACGACAGACAGTTACAGTGTGATGTATAACAGACAGAAGCAGTTTACAGTGTGATGTATAACAGACAGACAGACAATTACAGTGTGATGTGTAACAGACAACGAACGGTTACAGTGTGATGTATAACAGACAGACAGTTACAGTGTGATGTATAACAGACAGACAGTTACAGTGTGATGGTAACAGACGAGACAGTTACAGTGTGATGTGTAACAGACAGACAGTTACAGTGTGATGTATAACAGACGAGAGCAGTTTACAGTGTGATGTATAACAGACAGACAGTTACAGTGTGATGTGTAACAGACAGACAGTTACAGTGTGATGTATAACAGACGAGACAGTTACAGTGTGATGTATAACAGACAGAGCATTACAGTGTGATGTGTAACAGACAGACAGACAGACAGTTACAGTGTGATGTATAACAGACGGACAGTTACAGTGTGATGTATAACAGACAGAGACAGTTACAGTGTGATGTGTAACAGACAGACAGTTACAGTGTGATGTATAACAGACAGACAGTTTACAGTGTGATGTATAACAGACAGACAGTTACAGTGTGATGTATAACAGACAGACAGACTTTACAGTGTGATGTGTAACAGACAGACGACAGTTACAGTGTGATGTATAACAGACAACGACAGTTACAGTGTGATGTATAACAGACAGACAGACAGTTTACAGTGTGATGTGTAACAAACAGACGAGATTACAGTGTGATGTATAACAGACAGACAGTTACAGTGTGATGTGTAACAGACAGACAGTTACAGTGTGATGTGTAACAGACCAGACAGTTACAGTGTGATGTATAACAGACAGACAGTTTACAGTGTGATGTATAACAGACAGACAGTTACAGTGTGATGTGTATCAGACAGACAGTTACAGTGTGATGTATAACAGACAGACAGTTACAGGGATGATGTATAACAGACAGACAGACAGACAGTTACAGTTTGATGTGTAACAGACAGACAGACAGTTACAGTGTGATGTATAACAGACAGACAGTTACAGTGTGATGTGTAACAGACAGACAGTTACAGTGTGATGTTTAACAGACAGACAGTTACAGTGTGATGTGTAACAGACAGACAGACAGTTACAGTGTGATGTATAACAGACAGACAGTTACAGTGTGATGTATAACAGACAGACGAACAGTTACAGTGTGATGTATAACAGACAGACAGTTACAGTGTGATGTGTAACAGACAGACAGTTACAGTGTGATGTATAACAGACAGACAGTTACAGTGTGATGTGTAACGAACAGACAGACAGTTACAGTGTGATGTGTAACAGACAGACGAACAGTTACAGTGTGATGTATAACAGACAGACATTACAGTGTGATGTATAACAGACAGACGTTACAGTGTGATGTGTAACAGACAGACAGTTACAGTGTGATGTATAACGAGACAGACGGACAGTTACAGTGTGATGTATAACAGACAGACAGTTACAGTGTGATGTACAACAGACAGACAGTTACAGTGTGATGGAACAGACGAACAGTTACAGTGTGATGTGTAACAGACAGACAATTTACAGTGTGATGTATAACAGACAGACGAGTTACAGTGTGATGTATAACAGACAGACAGTTACAGTGTGATGTATAACAGACAGAACAGTTACAGTGTGATGTATAACAGACAGACAGTTACAGTGTGATTATAACAGACAGACAGTTACAGTGTGATGTATAACAGACAGACAGGTTTACAGTGTGATGTACAACAGACAGACAGTTACAGTGATGCATAACAGACGGACAGTTTACAGTGTGATGTATAACAGACAGACAGTTACAGTGTGATGTATAACAGACAGCAGTTACAGTGTGATGTATAACAGACAGACATTACGATTAAACAGACAGACGACAGTTACAGTGTGATGTGTAACAGACAGACCAGTTACAGTGTGATGTGTAACAGACGCGACAGTTACAGTGTGATGTATAACAGACAGACAGTTTACAGTGTGATGTGTAACAGACGAACAGCAATTTACAGTGTGATGTATAACAACAGACAACAGTTACAGTGTGATGTATAACAGACAGACAGTTACAGTGTGATGTATAACAGACAGACAGTTACAGTGTGATGTGTAACAGACAGACAGTTACAGTGTGATGTGTAACAGACAGACAGTTACAGTGTGATGTATAACAGACAGACAGTTACAGTGTGATGTATAACAGACAGACAGTTACAGTGTGATGTATAACAGACAGACGACAGTTACAGTGTGATGTATAACGAGACAGACAGACGAATTTACAGGTGATGTGTAACAGACAGACAGTTACAGTGTGATGTATAACAGACAGTTTACAGTGTGATGTATAACGAGACAGACAGTTACAGTGTGATGTATAACAGACAGCATTACAGTGTGATGTGTAACAACAGACAGACAGTTACAGTGTGATGTATAACAGACAGACGAACGGTTACAGTGTGATGTGTAACAGACAGACAGTTACAGTGTGATGTGTAACAGACAGACAGACAGTTACAGTGTGATGTATAACAGACGAACAGTTACAGTGTGATGTACAACAGACAGACAGTTACAGTGTGATGTATAACAGACAGACGACAGTTACAGTGTGATGTATAACAGACAGACAGTTACAGTGTGATGTGTAACAGACAGACAGACAGTTACAGTGTGATGTATAACAGACAGACAGACAGTTACAGTGTGATGTATAACAGACAGACAGTTACAGTGTGATGTATAACAGACAGACAGTTACAGTGTGATGTGTAACAGACAGACAGACAGTTACAGTGTGATGTATAACAGACAGACAGTTACAGTGTGATGTATAACAGACAGACAGTTACAGTGTGATGTATAACAGACAGACAAGTTACAGTGTGATGTGTAACAGACAGACAGTTACAGTGCTGATGTATAACAGACAGACAGTTACAGTGTGATGTGTAACAGACAGACCAGCAGTTACAGTGTGATGTGTAACAGACAGACAGTTACAGTGTGATGTGTAACGAACAGACGATTTACAGTGTGATGTATAACAGACAGACAGTTACAGTGTGATGTATAACAGACAGACAGACAAAGTTACAGTGTGATGTGTAACAGACGAGACAGAATTTACAGTGTGATGTATAACAGACAGACAGACAGTTACAGTGTGATGTATAACAGACAGACAGTTACAGTGTGATGTATAACAGACGAACAGTTACAGTGTGATGTATAACAGACAGACAGTTTACAGTGTGATGTATAACAGACAGACGAGTTACAGTGTGATGTGTAACGAACAGACGAACGGTTACAGTGTGATGTATAACAGACAGAACGAGTTACAGTGTGATGTATAACAGACGAGACAGTTACAGTGTGATGTGAACAGACAGACAGAACAGTTACAGTGTGATGTGTAACAGACAGACAGTTACAGTGTGATGTAAACAGACAGACAACAGTTACAGTGTGATGTGTAACAGACAGACAGTTACAGTGTGATGTATAACAGACAGACAGTTACAGTGTGATGTATAACAGACGAGACAGTTACAGTGTGATGTGTAACAGACAGACAGACTTTACAGTGTGATGTATAACAGACAGACAGTTACAGTGTGATGTATAACAGACAGACAGTTACAGTGTGATGTGTAACAGACAGACAGTTTACAGTGTGATGTATAACAGACGACAGACAGTTACAGTGTGATGTATAACAGACAGACGAACAGTTACAGTGTGATGTGTAACGAACAGACAGACAGTTACAGTGTGATGTATAACAGACAGACAATTTACAGTGTGATGTGTAACAGACAGACAGTTACAGTGTGATGTATAACAGACGAACAGTTACAGTGTGATGTATAACAGACAGACAGACAGTTACAGTGTGATGTATAACAGACAGACGGACAGTTACAGTGTGATGTATAACAGACAGACGACAGTTACAGTGTGATGTGTAACAGACAGACAGTTACAGTGTGATGTGTAACAGACAGACGACAGTTACAGTGTGATGTATAACAGACAGACAGTTACAGTGTGATGTGTAACAGACAGACAGTTACAGTGTGATGTGTAACAGACAGACAGTTACAGTGTGATGTATAACAGACAGACAGTTACAGTGTGATGTATAACAGACAGACAGTTACAGTGTGATGTATAACAGACAGCCGTTTACAGTGTGATGTGTAACAGACAGACAGTTACAGTGTGATGTATAACAGACAGACAGTTACAGTGTGATGTATAACAGACAGACAGACAGTTACAGTGTGATGTGTAACAGACAGACAGTTACAGTGTGATGTATAACAGACAGACAGTTACAGTGTGATGTATAACAGACAGACAGTTACAGTGTGATGTATAACAGACAGACAGACAGTTACAGTGTGATGTATAACAGACAGACAGTTACAGTGTGATGTATAACAGACAGACGAGTTACAGTGTGATGTGCAACAGACAGACGGACAGTTACAGTGTGATGTATAACAGACAGACGAACAGTTACAGTGTGATGTATAACAGACAGACAGTTACAGTGTGATGTATAACAGACAGACGACTTACAGTGTGATGAACAGACAGACAGTTACAGTGTGATGTATAACAGACAGACAGTTACAGTGTGATGTATAACAGACAGACAGTTACAGTGTGATGTATAACAGACGGACAGATTTACAGTGTGATGTGTAACAGACAGACAGTTACAGTGTGATGTATAACAGACGAAGACAGTTACAGTGTGATGTATAACAGACAGACAGTTACAGTGTGATGTATAACAGACAGACAGACTTACAGTGTGATGTGTAACAGACAGACAGTTACAGTGTGATGTTAACAGACGAGACAGTTACAGTGTGATGTATAACAGACAGACAGATTTACAGTGTGATGTATAACAGACGCGAGTTTACAGTGTGATGTATAACAGACAGACAGTTACAGTGTGATGTATAACAGACAGACAGTTACAGTGTGATGTATAACAGACAGACAGTTACAGTGTGATGTGTAACAGACAGACGACAGTTACAGTGTGATGTGTAACAGACAGACAGCAGTTACAGTGTGATGTATAACAGACAGACGACGTTACAGTGTGATGTATAACAGACGAGACAGTTACAGTGTGATGTATAACAGACAGACAGTTACAGTGTGATGTATAACAGACAGACAGTTACAGTGTGATGTATAACAGACAGACAGACACAGACAGTTACAGTGTGATGTATAACAGACAGACAGTTACAGTGTGATGTATAACAGACAGACAGTTACAGTGTGATGTATAACAGACAGACGAGTTACAGTGTGATGTGTAACAGACAGACAGTTACAGTGTGATGTATAACAGACAGACAGTTACAGTGTGATGTGTAACAGACGAACAGTTACAGTGTGATGTATAACAGACAGACAAGTTTACAGTGTGATGTAAACAGACAGACAGTTACAGTGTGATGTGTAACAGACGAACAGTTACAGTGTGATGTATAACGAACAGACAGACAGTTACAGTGTGATGTATAACAGACAGACAGTTACAGTGTGATGTATAACAGACAGCAGACAGTTACAGTGTGATGTATAACAGACAGACAGATTTACAGTGTGATGTGTAACAGACAGACAGTTACAGTGTGATGTATAACAGACGGACAGTTACAGTGTGATGATACAACGAACAGTTACAGTGTGATGTATAACAGACAGACAATTTACAGTGTGATGTATAACAGACGGACAGACAGTTACAGTGTGATGTATAACAGACAGACGAACAGTTTACAGTGTGATGTATAACAGACAGACAGACAGACAGACGTTACAGTGTGATGTATAACAGACAGACAGTTTACAGTGTGATGTATAACAGACAGACAGTTACAGTGTGATGTATAACAGACAGACAATTTACAGTGTGATGTATAACAGACAGACAGTTACAGTGTGATGTGTAACGAACAGACGAATTACAGTGTGATGTATAACAGACAGACGAGTTACAGTGTGATGTATAACAGACAGACATTTACAGTGTGATGTGTAACAGACAGACAGAATTTACAGTGTGATGTATAACAGACAGACACGGTTACAGTGTGATGTGTAACAGACAGACAGTTACAGTGTGATGTATAACAGACAGACAGTTACAGTGTGATGTGTAACAGACAGACAGACAGTTACAGTGTGATGTATAACAGACAGACAGACAGTTACAGTGTGATGTATAACAGACAGACAGTTACATGGTGATGTGTAACAGACAGACAGTTTACAGTGTGATGTATAACGACAGACAGACAGTTACAGTGTGATGTGTAACAGACAGACAGTTACAGTGTGATGTATAACAGACAGACAGTTACAGTGTGATGTGTAACAGACAGACAGTTACAGTGTGATGTATAACAGACAGACAGTTACAGTGTGATGTATAACAGACAGACAGTTACAGTGTGATGTGTAACAGACAGAACAGTTACGAGTGTGATGTATAACAGACAGACGACAGTTACAGTGTGATGTGTAACAGACAGACAGACAGTTACAGTGTGATGTAGTAACATACAGACAGTTACAGTGTGATGTGTAACGACAGACAGACAGTTACAGTGTGATGTATAACAGACAGACGAGACAGCATTTACAGTGTGATGTATAACAGACAGACAGTTTACAGTGTGATGTATAACAGACAGACAATTTACAGTGTGATGTATAACAGACGAACAGTTACAGTGTGATGTATAACAGACAGACAGTTACAGTGTGATGTATAACAGACAGACAGTTACAGTGTGATGTATAACAGACAGACAGTTACAGTGTGATGTGTAACAGACGAAACGGTTACAGTGTGATGTATAACAGACAGACGGACATTTACAGTGTGATGTATAACAGACAGACAGTTACAGTGTGATGTATAACAGACAGACACAGTTACAGTGTGATGTATAACAGACAGACACGTTACAGTGTGATGTATAACAGACGAACAGTTACAGTGTGATGTATAACAGACAGACAGTTACAGTGTGATGTGTAACAGACAGACAGTGTTACAGTGTGATGTATAACAGACAGACACGGTTACAGTGTGATGTAAACAGACAGACAGACAGTTACAGTGTGATGTATAACAGACGGACAGTTACAGTGTGATGTGTAACAGACAGACAGTTACAGTGTGATGTATAACAGACCGACACAGTTACAGTGTGATGTGTAACAGACAGACGAACAGTTACAGTGTGATGTATAACAGACAGACAGTTACAGTGTGATGTATAACAGACCGAGTTACAGTGTGATGTATAACAGACAGACAGTTTACAGTGTGATGTGTAACAGACAGACAGACAGTTACAGTGTGATGTATAACAGACACGACAGACACGTTACAGTGTGATGTATAACAGACAGACGAACAGTTACAGTGTGATGTATAACAGACAGACAGTTACAGTGTGATGTGTAACAGACGAGACAGTTACAGTGTGATGTATAACAGACAGATTTACAGTGTGATGTATAACAGACAAAGACAGTTACAGTGTGATGTATAACAGACAGACAGTTACAGTGTGATGTGTAACAGACAGACAGACTTACAGTGTGATGTATAACAGACAGACAGTTACAGTGTGATGTATAACAGACAGACAGTTACAGTGTGATGTAACACAGACAGACAGACAGTTACAGTGTGATGTATAACAGACAGACAGTTACAGTGTGATGTGTAACAGACAGACAGTTACAGTGTGATGTGTAACAGACAGTTACAGTGTGATGTGTAACAGACAGACAGTTACAGTGTGATGTATAACAGACAGACAGACAGTTACAGGGTGATGTGTAACAGACAGACAGACAGTTACAGTGTGATGTGTAACAGACAGACAGACAGACAGTTACAGTGTGATGTATAACAGACAGACAGTTACAGTGTGATGTATAACAGACAGACATTACAGTGTGATGTATAACAGACAGACAATTACAGTGTGATGTATAACAGACGAACAGTTACAGTGTGATGTGTAACAGACAGCATTACAGTGTGATGTATAACAGACAGACAGTTACAGTGTGATGTATAACAGACAGACAGTTACAGTGTGATGTATAACAGACAGACGCAATTACAGTGTGATGTGTAACAGACAGACAGACAGTTACAGTGTGATGTATAACAGACAGACAGTTACAGTGTGATGTGTAACAGACAGAACAGTTACAGTGTGATGTATAACAGACAGACACGTTACAGTGTGATGTGTAACAGACAGACAGTTACAGTGTGATGTATAACAGACAGACAGTTACAGTGTGATGTATAACAGACAGACAGTTACAGTGTGATGTGTAACAGACAGACAGACACAGTTACAGTGTGATGTGTAACAGACAGACCAGTTACAGTGTGATGTATAACAGACAGACAGTTTACAGTGTGATGTTAACGAACGGACAGTTACAGTGTGATGTATAACAGACAGACAGTTACAGTGTGATGTGTAACAGACAGACAAACAGTTACAGTGTGATGTGCAACAGACAGACAGCTTTACAGTGTGATGTATCAACGAACGGACAGTTACAGTGTGATGTATAACAGACAGACAATTTACAGTGTGATGTGTAACAGACAGACAGTTACAGTGTGATGTGTAACAGACGGACAGTTACAGTGTGATGTGTAACGAACAGACAGACAGTTACAGTGTGATGTATAACAGACGAGACAGTTTACAGTGTGATGTGTAACAGACAGACAGTTACAGTGTGATGTGTAACAGACAACAGTTACAGTGTGATGTGTAACAGACAGACAGTTACAGTGTGATGTATAACAGACAGACAGTACAGACAGACGACAGTTACAGTGTGATGTATAACAGACAGACAGACAGTTACAGTGTGATGTATAACAGACGAGACAGTTACAGTGTGATGTGCAACAGACGGACAGTTACAGTGTGATGTATAACAGACAGACAGTTACAGTGTGATGTATAACAGACGAGACAGTTACAGTGTGATGTATAACAGACAGACAGTTACAGTGTGATGTATAACAGACAGACAGTCGTGTGATGTATAACAGACGAACAGTTACAGTGTGATGTATAACAGACAGACAGTTACAGTGTGATGTATAACAGACAGACAGTTACAGTGTGATGTGTAACAGACGACAGACAGTTACAGTGTGATGTATAACAGACAGACAGTTTACAGTGTGATGTGTAACAGACAGACAGTTACAGTGTGATGTGTAACAGACAGACGAACAGTTACAGTGTGATGTATAACAGACAGACAGACGTTACAGTGTGATGTATAACAGACAGACAGTTACAGTGTGATGTATAACGAACAGACAGACAGTTTACAGTGTGATGTGTAACAGACAGACAGTTACAGTGTGATGTATAACAGACAGACAGTTACAGTGTGATGTATAACAGACAGACAGTTACAGTGTGATGTATAACAGACAGACAGTTACAGTGTGATGTGTAACAGACAGACAGTTACAGTGTGATGTATAACAGACAGACAGTTACAGTGTGATGTATAACAGACAGACAGTTACAGTGTGATGTATAACAGACAGACAGTTACAGTGTGATGTGTAACAGACAGACAGACAGTTACAGTGTGATGTATAACAGACGAGACAGTTACAGTGTGATGTATAACAGACAGACAGTTACAGTGTGATGTATAACAGACGAACGGTTACAGTGTGATGTGTAACAGACAGACAGTTACAGTGTGATGTATAACAGACGAGACAGTTACAGTGTGATGTATAACAGACAGACGCAGTTACAGTGTGATGTATAACAGACAGACGAACAGTTACAGTGTGATGTAACCAGACAGACAGACAGCTTACAGTGTGATGTATAACAGACAGACAATTTACAGTGTGATGTATAACAGACAGACAGTTACAGTGTGATGTGCAACAGACAGACAGACAGTTACAGTGTGATGTGTAACAGACAGACAGTTACAGTTTGATGTATAACAGACAGACAGTTACAGTGTGATGTGTAACAGACAGACAGTTACAGTGTGATGTATAACAGACAGACAGACAGTTACAGTGTGATGTATAACAGACAGACAGACAATTACAGTGTGATGTGTAACAGACAGACAGTTACAGTGTGATGTGTATCAGACAGACAGTTACAGTGTGATGTATAACAGACAGACAGTTACAGGGATGATGTATAACAGACAGACAGACAGACAGTTACAGTTTGATGTGTAACAGACAGACAGACACGTTACAGTGTGATGTGTAACAGACAGACAGTTACAGTGTTATGTATAACAGACAGACAGTTACAGTGTGATGTGTAACAGACAGACAGTTACAGTGTGATGTATAACAGACGAGACAGTTACAGTGTGATGTATAACGGACAGACAGTTACAGTGTGATGTGTAACAGACAGACAGACAGTTACAGTGTGATGTATAACAGACAGACAGTTACAGTGTGATGTGTAACAGACAGACAGTTACAGTGTTATGTATATCAGACAGACAGTTACAGTGTGATGTGTAACAGACAGACAGTTACAGTGTGATGTATAACAGACAGACAGTTACAGTGTGATGTGTAACAGACAGACAGACAGTTACAGTGTGATGTATAACAGACAGACAGACAGACAGACAGTTACAGTGTGATGTATAACAGACAGACAGTTACAGTGTGATGTATAACAGACAGACAGTTACAGTGTGATGTATAACAGACAGACAGTTACAGTGTGATGTGTAACAGACAGACAGTTACAGTGTGATGTATAACAGACAGACAGACTTACAGTGTGATGTATAACAGACAGAACAGTTACAGTGTGATGTATAACAGACAGACAGTTACAGTGTGATGTGTAACAGACAGACAGACAGTTACAGTGTGATGTATAACAGACAGACAGACAGCATTTACAGTGTGATGTGTAACAGACGGACAGTTACAGTGTGATGTATAACAGACAGACAGTTACAGTGTGATGTGTAACAGACGAGACAGTTACAGTGTGATGTATAACAGACGGAGCAATTTACAGTGTGATGTGTAACAGACAACGAACAGTTACAGTGTGATGTATAACAGACAGACGAAGTTACAGTGTGATGTATAACAGACAGACAGTTACAGTGTGATGTGTAACCGAACAGTTACAGTGTGATGTATAACAGACAGACAGTTACAGTGTGATGTATAACAGACGAACAGTTACAGTGTGATGTGTAACAGACAGACAGACAATTACAGTGTGATGTGTAACAGACAGACATACAGTTACAGTGTGATGTATAACAGACAGACAGTTACAGTGTGATGTATAACAGACAGACAGACAGACAATTACAGTGTGATGTGTAACAGACAGACAGTTACAGTGTGATGTGTAACAGACAGACAGTTACAGTGTGATGTATAACAGACAGACAGTTACAGTGTGATGTGTAACAGACAGACAGTTACAGTGTGATGTGTAACAGACAGACAGTTACAGTGTGATGTATAACAGACAGACAGTTACAGTGTGATGTATAACAGACAGACAGACAGACAGTTACAGTGTGATGTGTAACAGACAGACAGTTACAGTGTGATGTATAACAGACAGACAGTTACAGTGTGATGTATAACAGACAGACAGTTACAGTGTGATGTATAACAGACAGACAGACAGACTGTTACAGTGTGATGTATAACAGACAGACAGTTGTTACAGTGTGATGTATAACAGACAGACAGTTACAGTGTGATGTGTAACAGACAGACAGTTACAGTTTGATGTATAACAGACAGACAGTTACAGTGTGATGTGTAACAGACAGACAGTTACAGTGTGATGTATAACAGACAGACAGACAGTTACAGTGTGATGTGTAACAGACAGACATACAGTTACAGTGTGATGTATAACAGACAGACAGTTACAGTGTGATGTGTAACAGACAGACAGACAGTTACAGTGTGATGTATAACAGACAGACAGTTACAGTGTGATGTATAACAGACATACAGTTACAGTGTGATGGGTAATAGACAAACAGTTACAGTGTGATGTGTAACAGACAGACAGACAGTTACAGTGTGATGTATAACAGACAGACAGTTTCAGTGTGATGTGTAACAGACAAACAGACAGTTACAGTGTGATTTGTAACAGACAGACAGACAGTTACAGTGTGATGTATAACAGACAGACAGTTACATTGTGATGTGTAACAGACAGACAGTTACAGTGTGATGTATAACAGACAGACAGACAGTTACAGTGTGATGTGTAACAGACAGACAGACAGTTACAGTGTGATGTATAACAGACAGACAGTTACAGTGTGATGTATAACAGACAGACAGTTACAGTGTGATGTATAACAGACAGACAGTTACAGTGTGATGTGTAACAGACAGACAGTTACAGTGTGATGTATAACAGACAGACAGACAGACAGTTACAGTGTGATGTGTAACAGACAGACAGACAGTTACAGTGTGATGTATAACAGACAGACAGTTACAGTGTGATGTGTCAACAGACGAGACAGTTACAGTGTGATGTGTAACAGACAGAACAGTTACAGTGTGATTGTAACAGACGTTACAGTGTGATGTATAACAGACAGACAGTTACAGTGTGATGTATAACAGACAGACAGTTACAGTGTGATGTGTAACAGACAGACAGACAGACAGTTACAGTGTGATGTATAACAGACAGACAGTTACAGTGTGATGTATAACAGACAGACAGTTACAGTGTGATGTGTAACAGACAGACAGACAGTTACAGTGTGATGTATAACAGACAGACAGTTACAGTGTGATGTGTAACAGACAGACAGTTACAGTGTGATGTATAACAGACAGACAGTTACAGTGTGATGTGTAACAGACAGACAGTTACAGTGTGATGTATAACAGACAGACAGTTACAGTGTGATGTGTAACAGACTGACAGACAGACAGTTACAGTGTGATGTATAACAGACAGACAGTTACAGTGTGATGTGTAACAGACAGACAGACAGACAGTTACAGTGTGATGTGTAACAGACAGACAGTTACAGTGTGATGTATAACAGACAGACAGTTAC
The DNA here is from genome assembly GCF_020615455.1 of Coregonus clupeaformis. NCBI lineage: Eukaryota > Metazoa > Chordata > Actinopteri > Salmoniformes > Salmonidae > Coregonus > Coregonus clupeaformis. The sequence goes on along the minus strand of NC_059209.1, from coordinate 44,249,653 downwards.
AGTGTGATGTATAACAGACAGACAGACAGACAGACAGTTACATTGTGATGTGTAACAGACAGACAGTTACAGTGTGATTAGTAACAGACAGACAGTTACAGTGTGATGTATAACAGACAGACAGTTACAGTGTGATGTATAACAGACAGACAGTTACAGTGTGATGTTTAACAGACAGACAGTTACAGTGTGATGTATAACAGACAGACAGACAGACAGACAGACAGACAGACAGACAGTTACAGTGTGATGTATAACAGACAGACAGTTACAGTGTGATGTGTAACAGACAGACAGTTCAGTGTGATGTGTAACGGACAGACAGTTACAGTGTGATTAGTAACAGACAGACGGTTACAGTGTGATGTATAACAGGCAGACAGTTACAGTGTGATGTATAACAGACAGACAGTTACAGTGTGATGTATAACAGACAGACAGACAGACAGACAGTTTCAGTGTGATGTGTAACAGACAAACAGACAGTTACAGTGTGATTTGTAACAGACAGACAGACAGTTACAGTGTGATGTATAACAGACAGACAGTTACATTGTGATGTGTAACAGACAGACAGTTACAGTGTGATGTATAACAGACAGACAGACAGTTACAGTGTGATGTGTAACAGACAGACAGACAGACAGTTACAGTGTGATGTATAACAGACAGACAGTTACAGTGTGATGTATAACAGACAGACAGTTACAGTGTGATGTATAACAGACAGACAGTTACAGTGTGATGTTTAACAGACAGACAGTTACAGTGTGATGTATAACAGACAGACAGACAGACAGACAGTTACAGTGTGATGTGTAACAGACAGACAGACAGTTACAGTGTGATGTATAACAGACAGACAGTTACAGTGTGATGTGTAACAGACAGACAGTTACAGTGTGATGTGTAACAGACAGACAGTTACAGTGTGATTAGTAACAGACAGACAGTTACAGTGTGATGTATAACAGGCAGACAGTTACAGTGTGATGTATAACAGACAGACAGTTACAGTGTGATGTGTAACAGACAGACAGACAGACAGTTACAGTGTGATGTATAACAGACAGACAGTTACAGTGTGATGTATAACAGACAGACAGTTACAGTGTGATGTGTAACAGACAGACAGACAGACAGTTACAGTGTGATGTGTAACAGACAGACAGTTACAGTGTGATGTGTAACAGACAGACAGTTACAGTGTGATGTGTAACAGACAGTTACAGTGTGATGTGTAACAGACAGACAGTTACAGTGTGATGTATAACAGACGAGACAGTTACAGTGTGATGTATAACAGACAGACGAACAGTTACAGTGTGATGTATAACAGACGAACAGTTTACAGTGTGATGTGTAACAGACAGACAGACAGACAGTTACAGTGTGATGTGTAACAGACGACAGTTACAGTGTGATGTATAACAGACAGACAGTTACAGTGTGATGTATAACAGACGAGACGAAAGGTTACATTGTGATGTGCAACAGACAGACAGTTACAGTGTGATTAGTAACAGACAGACAGTTACAGTGTGATGTATAACAGACAGAAATTTACAGTGTGATGTATAACAGACAGACAGGTTTACAGTGTGATGTTTAACAGACAGACAGTTACAGTGTGATGTATAACGAGACAGACAGACGACAGTTACAGTGTGATGTGTAACAGACAGACGACAGTTACAGTGTGATGTATAACAGACAGACAGTTACAGTGTGATGTATAACAGACAGACAGTTACAGTGTGATGTGTAACAGACAGACAGTTACAGTGTGATTAGTAACAGACAGACAGTTACAGTGTGATGTATAACAGGCAGAAAGTTACAGTGTGATGTATAACAGACAGACAGTTACAGTGTGATGTGTAACAGACAGACAGACAGTTACAGTGTGATGTATAACAGACAGACAGTTACAGTGTGATGTATAACAGACAGACAGTTACAGTGTGATGTGTAACAGACAGACAGACAGACAGTTACAGTGTGATGTGTAACAGACAGACAGTTACAGTGTGATGTGTAACAGACAGACAGTTACAGTGTGATGTGTAACAGACAGACAGACAGTTACAGTGTGATGTGTAACAGACAGACAGTTACAGTGTGATGTATAACAGACAGACAGTTACAGTGTGATGTGTAACAGACTGACAGACAGACAGTTACAGTGTGATGTATAACAGACAGACAGTTACAGTGTGATGTATAACAGACAGACAGTTACAGTGTGATGTGTAACAGACAGACAGACAGTTACAGTGTGATGTATAACAGACAGACAGTTACAGTGTGATGTATAACAGACAGACAGACAGACAGACAGACAGTTACATTGTGATGTGTAACAGACAGACAGTTACAGTGTGATGTATAACAGACAGACAGATAGTTACAGTGTGATGTATAACAGACAGACAGACAATTACAGTGTGATGTGTAACAGACAGACAGACAGTTACAGTGTGATGTATAACAGACAGACAGTTACAGTGTGATTTGTGTAACAGACAGACAGACAGTTACAGTGTGATGTATAACAGACAGACAGTTTCAGTGTGATGTGTAACAGACAGACAGACAGTTACAGTGTGATTTGTAACAGACCGACAGACAGTTACAGTGTGATGTATAACAGACAGACAGTTACATTGTGATGTGTAACAGACAGACAGTTACAGTGTGATGTATAACAGACAGACAGACAGACAGTTACAGTGTGATGTGTAACAGACAGACAGACAGACAGTTACAGTGTGATGTATAACAGACAGACAGTTACAGTGTGATGTATAACAGACAGACAGTTACAGTGTGATGTATAACAGACAGACAGTTACAGTGTGATGTGTAACAGACAGACAGTTACAGTGTGATGTATAACAGACAGACAGACAGACAGACAGTTACAGTTTGATGTGTAACAGACAGACAGACAGTTACAGTGTGATGTGTAACAGACAGACAGACAGTTACAGTGTGATGTATAACAGACAGACAGACAGACAGACAGACAGACAGACAGTTACAGTGTGATGTGTAACAGACAGACAGACAGTTACAGTGTGATGTATAACAGACAGACAGTTACAGTGTGATGTATAACAGACAGACAGTTACAGTGTGATGTATAACAGACAGACAGTTACAGTGTGATGTGTAACAGACAGACAGTTACAGTGTGATGTATAACAGACAGACAGACAGACAGTTACAGTTTGATGTGTAACAGACAGACAGACAGTTACAGTGTGATGTGTAACAGACAGACAGACAGACAGTTACAGTGTGATGTATAACAGACAGACAGTTACAGTGTGATGTGTAACAGACATACAGTTACAGTGTGATGTGTAACAGACAGACAGTTACAGTGTGATGTATAACAGACAGACAGTTACAGTGTGATGTGTAACAGACAGACAGTTACAGTGTGATGTGTAACAGACAGACAGTTACAGTGTGATGTATAACAGACAGACAGTTACAGTGTGATGTATAACAGACAGACAGACAGACAGTTACAGTGTGATGTGTAACAGACAGACAGTTACAGTGTGATGTATAACAGACAGACAGACAGACAGTTACAGTGTGATGTATAACAGACAGACAGGTAGTGTTTCAGTGTGATGTGTCATTTCCCCTGGGACCAGGGCCAGAATTCGACACAAGGTGAAAAGAAGGCAGCAGGATATTAGATGGTGATTTGGCAGTTAGGCTGGGATGAACTGACGCCATCATGTAACCAAGACACCACTGTCACTGTCTGCTCTGGTCTGTCTGCTCTGGTCTGTCTGCTCTGGTCTGTCTGCTCTGGTCTGGTCTGTCTGCTCTGGTCTGTCTGCTCTGGTCTGTCTGCTCTGGTCTGGTCTGTCTGCTCTGGTCTGGTCTGTCTGCTCTGGTCTGTCTGCTCTGGTCTGTCTGCTCTGGTCTGTCTGCTCTGGTCTGGTCTGTCTGCTCTGGTCTGGTCTGTCTGCTCTGGTCTGTCTGCTCTGGTCTGTCTGCTCTGGTCTGTCTGCTCTGGTCTGTCTGCTCTGGTCTGTCTGCTCTGGTGTGTCTGCTCTGGTCTGTCTGTCTGCCCTGGTCTGTCTGCTCTGGTCTGGTCTGGTCTGTCTGCTCTGGTCTGGTCTGTCTGCTCTGGTCTGTCTCCTCTGGTCTGTCTGCTCTGGTCTGTCTGCTCTGGTCTGTCTGCTCTGCTCTGGTCTGTCTCCCCTCTGGTCTGTCTACTCTGGTCTGTCTGCTTCTGGTCTGTCTGCTCTGGTCTGTCTGCTCTGGTCTGTCTGCTCTGCTCTGGTCTGTCTCCTCTGGTCTGTCTGCTCTGGTCTGTCTGCTCTGGTCTGTCTGCTCTGGTCTGTCTGCCCTGGTCTGTCTGCTCTGGTCTGTCTGCTCTAGTCTGGTCTGTCTCCTCTGGTCTGTCTGCTCTGGTCTGTCTGCTCTGGTCTGTCTGCTCTGGTCTGTCTCCTCTGGTCTGTCTCCTCTGGTCTGTCTGTCTGCCCTGGTCTGTCTGCTCTGGTCTGGTCTGGTCTGTCTGCTCTGGTCTGGTCTGTCTGCTCTGGTCTGTCTGCCCTGGTCTGTCTGCTCTGGTCTGTCTGCTCTGGTCTGTCTGCTCTGGTCTGTCTGCTCTGGTCTGTCTGCTCTGGTCTGTCTGCTCTGGTGTGTCTGCTCTGGTCTGTCTCCTCTGGTCTGTCTGGTCTGGTCTGTCTGCTCTGGTCTGTCTGCTCTGGTCTGTCTGCTCTGGTCTGTCTGCTCTGGTCTGGTCTGTCTGCTCTGGTCTGTCTGCTCTGGTCTGTCTGCTCTGGTCTGTCTGCTCTGGTCTGGTCTGTCTGCTCTGGTCTGTCTGCTCTGGTCTGTCTGCTCTGGTCTGTCTGCTCTGGTCTGTCTGCTCTGCTCTGGTCTGTCTGCTCTGGTCTGTCTGCTCTGCTCTGGTCTGTCTCCTCTGGTCTGTCTGCTCTGGTCTGTCTGCTCTGGTCTGTCTGCTCTGGTCTGTCTGCTCTGGTCTGTCTGCTCTGCTCTGGTCTGTCTCCTCTGGTCTGTCTGCTCTGGTCTGTCTGCTCTGGTCTGTCTGCTCTGGTCTGTCTGCTCTGGTCTGGTCTGTCTGCTCTGGTCTGTCTGCTCTGCTCTGGTCTGTCTGCTCTGGTCTGTCTGCTCTGGTCTGGTCTGTCTGCTCTGGTCTGTCTCCTCTGGTCTGTCTGCTCTGGTCTGTCTGCTCTGGTCTGTCTGCTCTGCTCTGGTCTGTCTGCTCTGGTCTGTCTGCTCTGCTCTGGTCTGTCTCCTCTGGTCTGTCTGCTCTGGTCTGTCTGCTCTGGTCTGTCTGCTCTGGTCTGTCTGCTCTGGTCTGTCTGCTCTGCTCTGGTCTGTCTCCTCTGGTCTGTCTGCTCTGGTCTGTCTGCTCTGGTCTGTCTGCTCTGGTCTGGTCTGTCTGCTCTGGTCTGTCTGCTCTGCTCTGGTCTGTCTGCTCTGGTCTGTCTGCTCTGGTCTGTCTCCTCTGGTGTGTTCTAGTGCTCCATGTCATATTTTATTATACCATATAGATAATGTGTGTTGTTGTGCAACCTTGATTAGAAAGAAGTATGGTGTTTATTGACCTGTCCACTGGCAGGCAGACTGGTGTCAGTGTTGTGGTGTTCAGGTGTGGAGGGGACACACACCAGTCGACCCTCACTCCCATACCAATATTAGTTAGGTTCCCTCATTTCTCTGTCCAGTGCTCAGCTGGCTAAGATGTGTGTTGGTGTTTATGGGGTTAGAGAGTCTGTTTCTGTTAGTAATGTAGAATAATGAGTCTCTTGTACATTCATTCTAAACCAGAGCTGAAGTCAAACCCAGCTCTGTGTTACTAGCTAACTGTCATTAGTTTCACAGGGAGTTTCCACATTGGTTACTCTCTCTCAATGGAGCCTTGTTCTGTTCAGTTGTTTCAGCCTGGCTTGTTTCTGGCTCTGTGGGCTGCAGTGTGATCTGGCTCTGTGTCTGGCTCTGTGGGCTATAGTGTGTCAGGCTCTGTGTCTGGCTCTGTGGGCTGCAATGTGATCTGGCTCTGTGTCTGGCTCTGTGTCTGGCTCTGTGGGCTGCAATGTGATCTGGCTCTGTGTCTGGCTCTGTGGGCTGCAATGTGATCTGGCTTTGTGTCTGGCTCTGTGGGCTATAGTGTGGTCAGGCTCTGTGGGATGCAGTCTGGTCTGGCTCTGTGTCTGGCTCTGTGTCTGGCTCTGTGGGCTATAGTGTGTCTGGCTCTGTGTCTGGCTCTGTGGGCTATAGTGTGTCTGGCTCTGTGTCTGGCTCTGTGTCTGGCTCTGTGGGCTATAGTGTGTCTGGCTCTGTTTCTGGCTCTGTGGGCTATAGTGTGTCTGGCTCTGTGTCTGGCTCTGTGGGCTATAGTGTGTCAGGCTCTGTTGGCTGCAGTGTGGTCAGGCTCTGTGTCTGGCTCTGTGTCTGGCTCTGTGGGCTATAGTGTGTCTGGCTCTGTGTCTGGCTCTGTGGGCTATAGTGTGTCTGGCTCTGTGTCTGGCTTTGTGTCTGGCTCTGTGGGCTATAGTGTGTCTGGCTCTGTGTCTGGCTCTGTGGGCTATAGTGTGTCTGACTCTGTGTCTGGCTTTGTGTCTGGCTCTGTGGGCTATAGTGTGTCTGGCTCTGTGTCTGGCTCTGTGGGCTATAGTGTGTCTGGCTCTGTGGGCTATAGTGTGTCTGGCTCTGTGTCTGGCTCTGTGTCTGGCTCTGTGGGCTATAGTGTGTCTTGCTCTGTGTCTGGCTCTGTGTCTGGCTCTGTGGGCTATAGTGTGTCTGGCTCTGTGTCTGGCTCTGTGGGCTATAGTGTGTCTGGCTTTGTGTCTGGCTCTGTGGGCTATAGTGTGTCTGGCTCTGTGTCTGGCTCTGTGGGCTATAGTGTGTCTGGCTCTGTGTCTGGCTCTGTGTCTGGCTCTGTGTCTGGCTCTGTGGGCTATAGTGTGTCAGGCTCTGTGTCTGGCTTTGTGTCTGGCTCTGTGGGCTATAGTGTGTCTGGCTCTGTGTCTGGCTCTGTGTCTGGCTCTGTGGGCTATAGTGTGTCTGGCTCTGTGTCTGGCTCTGTGTCTGGCTCTGTGGGCTATAGTGTGTCTGGCTCTGTGTCTGGCTCTGTGGGCTATAGTGTGTCTGGCTCTGTGTCTGGCTCTGTGTCTGGCTCTGTGGGCTATAGTGTGTCTTGCTCTGTGTCTGGCTCTGTGTCTGGCTCTCTGTCTGGCTCTGTGTCTGGCTTTGTGTCTGGCTCTGTGGGCTATAGTGTGTCTGGCTCTGTGTCTGGCTCTGTGGGCTATAGTGTGTCTGGCTCTGTGTCTGGCTCTGTGTCTGGCTCTGTGGGCTATAGTGTGTCTTGCTCTGTGTCTGGCTCTGTGTCTGGCTCTGTGTCTGGCTCTGTGGGCTATAGTGTGTCTGGCTCTGTGTCTGGCTCTGTGTCTGGCTCTGTGGGCTATAGTGTGTCTTGCTCTGTGTCTGGCTCTGTGTCTGGCTCTGTGTCTGGCTCTGTGGGCTATAGTGTGTCAGGCTCTGTGTCTTGCTCTGTGGGCTGCAGTGTGGTCCTTTACACAGAGGGTTCTACATGGAACCCAAAAGAGGTATACCTGGAACCAAATAGGGTTCTCCTATGGGGACAGCCGAATAACCCTTTTGGAATCCTTTTGTAAGAGTGTAGGGTTGTTACAGAGGACTGCAGGCAGGGGATATGGTATTACAATTAGAAAGAGCTGCTTGTCTATGGGAGTCAAGGAGCAGGCTGAGGCACTAGGCAGAGAAGAGGAGAGGTCAACCCTCACGACCTCAGACTGGGTCCTGCTAGCTGAGACAAGCTACAGTCAGTCAGCCAGCCAGCTGAGGGAACTACAGTCAGTCAGTCAGCCAGCCAGCCAGCTGAGGGAACTACAGTCAGTCAGTCAGTCAGTCAGCCAGCTGAGACAAGCTACAGTCAGCCAGCCAGTCAGCCAGCTGAGGGAACTACATTCAGCCAGTCAGTCAGTCAGTCAGCTGAGGGAACTACATTCAGCCAGCCAGCCAGTCAGTCAGCTGAGGGAACTACAGTCAGTCAGTCAGTCAGTCAGCCAGCTGAGACAAGCTACAGTCAGCCAGCCAGCCAGCCAGCCAGCTGAGGGAACTACATTCAGCCAGCCAGCCAGCCAGCCAGCTGAGGGAACTACATTCAGCCAGTCAGTCAGTCAGCCAGCTGAGGGAACTACATTCAGCCAGCCAGCCAGCCAGCCAGCTGAGGGAACTACATTCAGCCAGTCAGCCAGCTGAACTGACTGAAATGATAACACTAAAATGAAAACATTGTCTGAATGATAACACTCTCTGAATGATAACACTGTCTGAAATGATAGCACTGTCTGAAATGATAACACTGTCTGAAATGATAACACTGTCTGAAATGATAACACTGTCTGAAATGATAACACTGTCTGAAATGATAACACTGTCTGAAATGATAACACTGTCTGAAATGATAACACTGTCTGAAATGATAACACTGTCTGAAATGATAACACTGTCTGAAATGATAACACTAAAATGAAAACATTGTCTGAAATGATAACACTGTCTGAAATGATAACACTGTCTGAAATGATAACACTGTCTGAAATGATAACACTGTCTGAAATGATAACACTGTCTGAAATGATAACACTGTCTGAAATGATAACACTGTCTGAAATGATAACACTGTCTGAAATTATAGCACTGTCTGAAATGATAGCACTGTCTGAGATAATACTTTCTGAAATGATAACACTGTGAAATATACATACTGTCTGAAATGATAACACTGTGAAATATACAGACTGTCTGAAATGATAACACTGTGAAATATACAGATGCACTGTCTGAGATGGAAACCCACTGTCTGCTGAATGAATCAAAAAGTCTGTATGCCTAATGTTTCTTCAGCGATACATGTAAATCAATGTGTTGTGCAGTAACTGTTAGGCCAGCGCTTGACCTGCTCCCACAGTAACATACCAGGTGTATTACAAATGTTAGGGTTGTTTTCAGGAAAATTTTCCTCTTCAAAATCTCCCCCAATACGCCTGACACATGTCAGTTTCCCAATAACAGGTTGTTCTATATGTTGCATGGAGCACAGATTCCTAGCGGATGTGTTATTTTTAGGTTATCATGGTCAGATTTGTGATCTGTTGCTACAAGAACTCAACAACCTAGCAGAAGAGTATATTTCTCTCTCTCTCCTCTCTCTCTCTCTCTCCCTCTCTCTCTCTCTCTCTTTCTCTCTCTCTCCCCCCCCCTCTCTCTCTCTCTCTCTCTCTCTCCTCTCTCTCTCTCTCTCTCTCTCTCTACTCTCTCTCTCTCTCTCTCTCTCTCTCTCTCTCTCTCTCTCTCTCTCTCTCTCTCTCTCTCTCTCTCTCTCTCTCTCTCTCTCTCTCTCTCTCTCTCTCTCTCTCTCTCTCGTCTCTCTCTCTCTCTCTCTCTCTCTCTCTCTCTCTCTCTCTCTCTCTCTCTCTCTTCTCTCTCTCTCTCTCTCTCTCTCTCTCTCTCTATCCCACTCTCTCTCTCTCTCTCTCTCTCTCTCTCTCTCTCTCTCTCTCTCTCTCTCTCTCTCTCTCTCTCTCTCTATCCTCTCTCTCCGTCTCTCTCTCTCTCTCCTCTCTCTCTCTCTCTCTCTCTCTCTCTCTCTCTCTCTCTCTCTCTCTCTGTCTCTGTCTCTGTCTCTGTCTCTCTCTCTCTATCTCTCTCTCGCTCTGTCTCTGTCTCTCTCTGTCCATCTCTCTCTCTCAATTCAAGGGGCTTTATTGGCATGGGAAACATATGTTAACATTGCCAAAACAAAAAAATCCAGAAGAAAGCATGTCAAAAATATTATAAATTGATTTGCATTTTAATGAGGGAAATAAGTATTTAAGCATTTCTTTGTCAGTGGGCAAACGTACAAAATCAGCAGGGGATCAAATACTTTTTTCCCTCACTGTATAGTGTTGTAATGATGTGCAAGTAGTTAAAGTACAAAAGGGAAAATAAATCAACATAAATATAGTTTGTATTTACAATGGTGTTTGTTCTTCACTGGTTGCCCTTTTCTTGTGGCAACAGGTCACAAATATTGCAGCTATGATGGCACACTGTGGTATTTCACCCAACAGATATGGGAGTTTATCAAAATTGGGCTTGTTTTCAAATTCTTTGTGGGTCTGTGTAATCTGAGGGAAATATGTGTCTCTAATATGGTCATACATTTGGCAGGAAGTTAGGAAGTGCAGCTCAGTTTCCACCTCAGTGTGCCATTTGGCTGATGTAGGGATATTTGTGGTGTCTGGAGTCAACATCCTCTGTATTCATCAGTGATTCAGAGGATGTCTGACTCTCAACCACCTCTCCGCCAGACTGCAGCCTCCTCCCCTGATGTCTGGGAGCACTAGACTACTCCCCCTCCTCCCCTCACACGCTTACTGCTGACCCCTGACCCCTGGGGCAGAGGGAGAGGGGCTGGCTGGTCTATTGTCTGGAGGGAGAGAGAGCAGTGTCTGTGTACGACAATGTATGCACTCACAACTGTAACTCTGCATAAGAGAGTCTGCTAAATTACTGACATTTAAATGTCTGGTCTGTTCTGGTGAAGGCCCCATCCCCTCCCCCCTTCCAGCTGACTGCTGACCCCAGGGCCCCGGGGGACGGAGAGGGGCTGTCTGGAGGGAGAGAGAGCAGTGTTCAGGGGAGTCAAGCTCTCCAAAAATTTGAGGGGGCACAAAGTAGGTGAAGATGGCTGGGGGGATGGTCGCCCCCGTCCTTAAATTGGATAATTTTGCACCTGAAACATATATTTCCTGCAATCTAGAGCCATAATCATTATGCTTAATTCTATGTTACAAATATGTATATTATTCTGCATATCTAAACAAACCTCTTGAGCTGTCTGTCTCCTTCTGACTGGTGGTTCCTTTTTTTTAAAGAAACTAAATATGCTCCTCTGCATCTCTGCTCCAATCTGCTCCTCTGCATCTCTGCTCCAATATGCTCCTCTGCATCTCTGCTCCAATATGCTCCTCTCCATCTCCGCTCCAATATGCTCCTCTGCATCTCCGCTCCAATATGCTCCTCTGCATCTCTGCTCCAATATGCTCCTCTCCATCTCCGCTCCAATATGCTCCTCTGCATCTCCGCTCCAATATGCTCCTCTGCATCTCTGCTCCAATCTGCTCCTCTGCATCTCTGCTCCAATATGCTCCTCTGCATCTCTGCTCCAATATGCTCCTCTGCATCTCTGCTCCAATATGCTCCTCTGCATCTCTGCTCCAATATGCTCCTCTGCATCTCTGCTCCAATATGCTCCTCTGCATCTCTGCTCCAATATGCTCCTCTGCATCTCTGCTCCAATATGCTCCTCTGCATCTCTGCTCCAATATGCTCCTCTGCATCTCTGCTCCAATATGCTCCTCTGCATCTCTGCTCCAATCTGCTCCTCTGCATCTCTGCTCCAATATGCTCCTCTGCATCTCCGCTCCAATATGCTCCTCTGCATCTCTGCTCCAATATGCTCCTCTCCATCTCTGCTCCAATATGCTCCTCTCCATCTCTGCTCCAATATGCTCCTCTGCATCTCCGCTCCAATATGCTCCTCTGCATCTCTGCTCCAATATGCTCCTCTCCATCTCTGCTCCAATATGCTCCTCTGCATCTCTGCTCCAATATGCTCCTCTGCATCTCTGCTCCAATATGCTCCTCTGCATCTCTGCTCCAATATGCTCCTCTGCATCTCTGCTCCAATATGCTCCTCTGCATCTCCGCTCCAATATGCTCCTCTGCATCTCTGCTCCAATATGCTCCTCTGCATCTCTGCTCCAATATGCTCCTCTGCATCTCTGCTCCAATATGCTCCTCTGCATCTCTGCTCCAATATGCTCCTCTGCATCTCTGCTCCAATATGCTCCTCTGCATCTCTGCTCCAATATGCTCCTCTGCATCTCTGCTCCAATATGCTCCTCTGCATCTCCGCTCCAATATGCTCCTCTGCATCTCTGCTCCAATATGCTCCTCTGCATCTCTGCTCCAATCTGAGTTAAAGACTGAAAGGAATTAGAGTCTTATTCACTACATGTAGTTATTGCTTGGTTTTCTAAAGCCTACCAACCTGGCCAGTAGGCAACTAAAATAGTTAGACAAGCCAGCATGATATGGCTTCTTCAAATCAAATAAAGCTTTATTTATACAGCACATTTCAGACATGGAATGCAACACAACCTGCTTCTAGTCTGGTGTACAGAGGCTCTGTCTAGTCTGGTCTACAGAGGCTCTGTCTGGTCTGGTCTACAGCCGGCTCTGTCTAGTCTGGTCTACAGAGGCTCTGTCTAGTCTGGTCTACAGAGGCTCTGTCTAGTCTGGTCTGGTCTACAGAGGCTCTGTCTAGTCTGGTCTACAGAGGCTCTGTCTAGTCTGGTCTACAGAGGCTCTGTCTAGTCTGGTCTACAGAGGCTCTGTCTAGTCTGGTCTACAGAGGCTCTGTCTAGTCTGGTCTGGTCTACAGAGACTCTGTCTAGTCTGGTGTACAGAGGCTCTGTCTAGTCTGGTCTACAGAGGCTCTGTCTAGTCTGGTCTACAGAGGCTCTGTCTGGTCTGGTCTACAGAGGCTCTGTCTGGTCTGGTCTACAGAGGCTCTGTCTAGTCTGGTCTACAGAGGCTCTGTCTAGTCTGGTCTACAGAGGCTCTGTCTGGTCTGGTCTACAGAGGCTCTGTCTGGTCTGGTCTACAGAGGCTCTGTCTGGTCTGGTCTACAGAGGCTCTGTCTAGTCTGGTCTACAGAGGCTCTGTCTAGTCTGGTCTCAAGGCTCTGTCTAGTCCAAGAGGCTCTGTCTAGTCTGGTCTACAGAGGCTCTGTCTAGTCTGGTCTACAGAGGCTCTGTCTAGTCTGGTCTACAGAGGCTCTGTCTAGTCTGGTCTGGTCTACAGAGGCTCTGTCTAGTCTGGTTGACAGAGGCTCTGTCTAGTCCTGGTCTACAGAGGCTCTGTCTAGTCTGGTCTACAGAGGCTCTGTCTGGTCTGGTCTACAGAGGCTCTGTCTGGTCTGGTCTACAGAGGCTCTGTCTAGTCTGGTCTACAGAGGCTCTGTCTAGTCTGGTCTACAGAGGCTCTGTCTGGTCTGGTCTACAGAGGCTCTGTCTGGTCTGGTCTACAGAGGCTCTGTCTGAGTCTGGTCTACAGAGGCTCTGTCTAGTCTGGTCTACAGAGGCTCTGTCTGGTCTGTCTCACAGAGGCTCTGTCTGGTCTGGTCTACAGAGGCTCTGTCTAGTCTGGTCTACAGAGGCTCTGTCTGGTCTGGTCTACAGAGGCTCTGTCTAGTCTGGTCTACAGAGGCTCTGTCTGGTCTGGTCTACAGAGGCTCTGTCTAGTCTGGTCTACAGAGGCTCTGTCTGGTCTGGTCTACAGAGACTCTGTCTAGTCTGGTCTGGTCTACAGAGACTCTGTCTAGTCTGGTGTACAGAGGCTCTGTCTAGTCTGGTCTACAGAGGCTCTGTCTAGTCTGGTCTACAGAGGCTCTGTCTAGTCTGGTCTGGTCTACAGAGGCTCTGTCTAGTCTGGTCTGGTCTACAGAGACTCTGTCTAGTCTGGTCTACAGAGGCTCTGTCTGGTCTACAGAGGCTCTGTCTAGTCTGGTCTACAGAGGCTCTGTCTGGTCTGGTCTACAGAGGCTCTGTCTGGTCTACAGAGGCTCTGTCTAGTCTGGTCTACAGAGGCTCTGTCTAGTCTGGTCTACAGAGGCTCTGTCTAGTCTGGTCTGGTCTACAGAGGCTCTGTCTGGTCTGGTCTACAGAGGCTCTGTCTAGTCTGGTCTACAGAGGCTCTGTCTGGTCTGGTCTACAGAGGCTCTGTCTAGTCTGGTCTACAGAGGCTCTGTCTATTCTAGTCTGGTCTACAGAGGCTCTGTCTAGTCTGGTCTGGTCTACAGAGGCTCTGTCTATTCTAGTCTGGTCTACAGAGGCTCTGTCTAGTCTGGTCTGGTCTACAGAGGCTCTGTCTATTCTAGTCTGGTCTACAGAGGCTCTGTCTAGTCTGGTCTGGTCTACAGAGGCTCTGTCTAGTCTGGTCTGGTCTACAGAGGCTCTGTCTAGTCTGGTCTGGTCTACAGAGGCTCTGTCTAGTCTGGTCTACAGTGGCTCTGTCTGGTCTGGTCTACAGAGGCTCTGTCTGGTCTGGTCTGGTCTACAGAGGCTCTGTCTAGTCTGGTCTACAGTGGCTCTGTCTGGTCTGGTCTACAGAGGCTCTGTCTGGTCTGGTCTGGTCTACAGAGGCTCTGTCTAGTCTGGTGTACAGAGGCTCTGTCTAGTCTGGTGTACAGAGGCTCTGTCTAGTCTGGTGTACAGAGGCTCTGTCTAGTCTGGTCTACAGAGGCTCTGTCTGGTCTGGTCTACAGAGGCTCTGTCTAGTCTGGTGTACAGAGGCTCTGTCTAGTCTGGTGTACAGAGGCTCTGTCTAGTCTGGTCTACAGAGGCTCTGTCTGGTCTGGTCTACAGAGGCTCTGTCTGGTCTGGTCTACAGAGGCTCTGTCTAGTCTGGTCTACAGAGGCTCTGTCTAGTCTGGTCTGGTCTACAGAGGCTCTGTCTAGTCTTGTCTGGTCTACAGAGGCTCTGTCTGGTCTGGTCTACAGAGGCTCTGTCTGATCTGGTCTCCAGAGGATCTGTCTAGTCTGGTCTACAGAGGCTCTGTCTGGTCTGGTCTACAGAGGCTCTGTCTGGTCTGGTATACAGAGACTCTGTCTGGTCTGGTCTACAGGGGCTCTGTCTAGTCTGGTCTACAAAGGCTCTGTCTGGTCTGGCCTACAGAGGCTCTGTCTAGTCTGGTCTACAGAGGCTCTGTCTAGTCTGGTCTGGTCTACAGAGGCTCTGTCTGGTCTGGTCTACAGAGGCTCTGTCTAGTCTGGTCTACAAAGGCTCTGTCTGGTCTGGCCTACAGAGGCTCTGTCTAGTCTGGTCTACAGAGGCTCTGTCTAGTCTGGTCTGGTCTACAGAGGCTCTGTCTAGTCTGGTCTGGTCTACTGAGGCTCTGTCTAGTCTGGTCTGGTCTACAGAGGCTCTGTCTAGTCTGGTCTACAGAGGCACTGTCTGGTCTGGTCTACAGAGGCTCTGTCTAGTCTGGTCTGGTCTACAGATGCTCTGTCTAGTCTGATCTACAGAGGCTCTGTCTAGTCTGATCTGGTCTACAGAGGCTCTGTCTAGTCTGGTCTACAGAGGCTCTGTCTGGTCTGTTCTACAGAGGCTCTGTCTGGTCTGTTCTACAGAGGCTCTGTCTAGTTTGGTCTACAGAGGCTCTGTCTAGTCTGGTCTACAGAGGCTCTGTCTGGTCTGTTCTACAGAGGCTCTGTCTAGTTTGGTCTACAGAGGCTCTGTCTAGTCTGGTCTACAGAGGCTCTGTTTAGTCTGGTCTACAGAGGCTCTGTCTGGTCTGGTCTACAGAGGCTCTGTCTGGTCTGGTCTACAGAGGCTCTGTCTAGTCTGGTCTACAGAGGCTCTGTCTAGTCTGGTCTACAGAGGCTCTGTCTAGTCTGGTCTACAGAGGCTCTGTCTAGTCTGGTCTACAGAGGCTCTGTCTAGTCTGGTCTACAGAGGCTCTGTCTAGTCTGGTCTACAGAGGCTCTGTCTGGTCTGGTCTACAGAGGCTCTCTCTAGTCTGGTCTACAGAGGCTCTGTCTAGTCTGGTCTACAGAGGCTCTGTTTAGTCTGGTCTACAGAGGCTCTGTCTGGTCTGGTCTACAGAGGCTCTGTCTGGTCTGGTCTACAGAGGCTCTGTCTAGTCTGGTCTACAGAGGCTCTGTCTAGTCTGGTCTACAGAGGCTCTGTCTAGTCTGGTCTACAGAGGCTCTGTCTAGTCTGGTCTACAGAGGCTCTGTCTAGTCTGGTCTACAGAGGCTCTGTCTAGTCTGGTCTACACAGGCTCTGTCTAGTCTGGTCTACAGAGGCTCTGTCTAGTCTGGTCTACAGAGGCTCTGTCTAGTCTGGTCTACACAGGCTCTGTCTAGTCTGGTCTACAGAGGCTCTGTCTAGTCTGGTCTACAGAGGCTCTGTCTAGTCTGGTCTACACAGGCTCTGTCTAGTCTGGTCTACAGAGGCTCTGTCTAGTCTGGTCTACAGAGGCCCTGTCTGGTCTGGTCTGGTCTACAGAGGCTCTGTCTAGTCTGGTCTACAGAGGCTCTGTCTAGTCTGGTCTACAGAGGCTCTGTCTGGTCTGGTCTGGTCTACAGAGGCTCTGTCTAGTCTGGTCTACAGAGGCTCTGTCTAGTCTGGTCTACAGAGGCTCTGTCTGGTCTGGTCTACAGAGGCTCTGTCTGGTCTGGTCTACAGTGGCTCTGTCTAGTCTGGTCTACAGTGGCTCTGTCTAGTCTGGTCTACAGAGGCTCTGTCTAGTCTACAGTGGCTCTGTCTGGTCTGGTCTACAGTGGCTCTGTCTAGTCTGGTCTGGTCTACAGTGGCTCTGTCTAGTCTGGTCTACAGAGGCTCTGTCTGGTCTGGTCTACAGTGGCTCTGTCTAGTCTGGTCTACAGTGGCCCTGTCTAGTCTGGTCTACAGAGGCTCTGTCTAGTCTGGTCTACAGAGGCTCTGTCTGGTCTGGTCTACAGAGGCTCTGTCTGGTCTGGTCTACAGAGGCTCTGTCTGGTCTGGTCTACAGAGGCTCTGTCTGGTCTGGTCTGGTCTACAGAGGCTCTGTCTGGTCTGGTCTACAGTTGCTCTGTCTAGTTTGGTCTACAAAGGCTCTGTCTAGTCTGGTCTGGTCTACAGTGGCTCTGTCTATTCTGGTCTGGACTACAGAGGCTCTGTCTGGTCTGGTCTACAGAGGCTCTGTCTAGTTTGGTCTACAGAGGCTCTGTCTGGTCTGGTCTACAGAGGCTCTGTCTAGTCTGGTCTACAGAGGCTCTGTCTAGTCTGGTCTGGTCTACAGTGGCTCTGTCTATTCTGGTCTGGTCTACAGAGGCTCTGTCTAGTCTGGTCTACAGAGGCTCTGTCTAGTCTGTTCTACAGAGGCTCTGTCTGGTCTGGTCTACAGAGACTGTCTAGTCTGGTTTGGTCTACAGAGGCTCTGTCTAGTCTGGTCTGGTCTACAGAGGCTCTGTCTAGTCTGGTCTGGTCTACAGTGGCTCTGTCTATTCTGGTCTGGTCTACAGAGGCTCTGTCTAGTCTGGTCTACAGAGGCTCTGTCTAGTCTGGTCTACAGAGGCTCTGTCTGGTCTTGTCTACAGAGGCTCTGTCTAGTCTGGTCTACAGTGGCTCTGTCTAGTCTGGTCTACAGTGGCTCTGTCTAGTCTGGTCTACAGTGGCTCTGTCTGGTCTGGTCTACAGAGACTCTGTCTAGTCTGGTCTACAGAGGCTCTGTCTGGTCTGGTCTACAGTGGCTCTGTCTAGTCTGGTCTACAGAGGCTCTGTCTAGTCTGTCAGCATCTAGGATGCATCGTCTATGATCCAGTCATGTTCTTGGTAAAGTGTTGATGAGGCAAGTCTGTCTGCTGAACAGAACATAACAGCATCTAGGATACATCATCCATGAATAAGTAATATTGGTCAGGTCCAAGTCTCAGTGCCAGGTAGTGCAGATGGGTTGTTAACCCCCGGTGTGCTGCTTACCACTTATCTTACCCCTGCAATGTGACCCTGCTATTTACCCCTATACGTACCTCTGCTACTTACATGTATCTTCCCTTCTACTTATCCCTTCTACTTACATGTATCTTCCCTGCTACTTACAAGTATCTTCCCTTCTACTTATCCCTGCTACTTACCCCTGCTACTTACATTTATTTTCCCTGCTACTTACCCCTGCTACTTACATGTATCTTCCCTTCTACTTATCCCTGCTACTTACCCCTGCTACTTACATGTATCTTCCCTTCTACTTATCCCTGCTACTTACCCCTGCTACTTACATGTATCTTCCCTTCTACTTATCCCTGCTACTTACCCCTGCTACTTACCACTTCTCTTCCCTTCTACTTATCCCTGCTACTTACCACTTCTCTTCCCTTCTACTTATCCCTGCTACTTACCACTTCTCTTATCACTGCTACTTACCCCTGCTACTTACCACTTCTCTTACCACTGCTACTTACCCCTGCTACTTACCACTTCTCTTCCCTTCTACTTACCCCTGCTACTTACCACTTCTCTTACCCCTGCTACTTACATGTATCGTCCCTTCTACTTATCCCTGCTACTTACCCCTGCTACTTACCACTTCTCTTCCCTTCTACTTACCCCTGCTACTTACATGTATCTTCCCTTCTACTTATCCCTGCTACTTACCCCTGCTACTTACATGTATCTTCCCTTCTACTTATCCCTGCTACTTACCCCTGCTACTTACATGTATCTTCCCTTCTACTTATCCCTGCTACTTACCCCTGCTACTTACCACTTCTCTTCCCTTCTACTTATCCCTGCTACTTACCACTTCTCTTCCCTTCTACTTATCCCTGCTACTTACCACTTCTCTTATCACTGCTACTTACCCCTGCTACTTACCACTTCTCTTACCACTGCTACTTACCCCTGCTACTTACCACTTATCTTCCCTTCTACTTACCCCTGCTACTTACCACTTCTCTTACCCCTGCTACTTACATGTATCGTCCCTTCTACTTATCCCTGCTACTTACCCCTGCTACTTACATGTATCTTCCCTTCTACTTATCCCTGCTACTTACCCCTGCTACTTACATGTATCTTCCCTTCTACTTATCCCTGCTACTTACCCCTGCTACTTACATGTATCTTCCCTTCTACTTATCCCTGCTACTTACCCCTGCTACTTACCACTTCTCTTCCCTTCTACTTATCCCTGCTACTTACCACTTCTCTTCCCTTCTACTTATCCCTGCTACTTACCACTTCTCTTATCACTGCTACTTACCCCTGCTACTTACCACTTCTCTTACCCCTGCTACTTACATGTATCTTCCCTTCTACTTATCCCTGCTACTTACCCCTGCTACTTACCACTTCTCTTACCCCTGCTACTTACATGTATCGTCCCTTCTACTTATCCCTGCTACTTACCCCTGCTACTTACCACTTCTCTTCCCTTCTACTTACCCCTGCTACTTACATGTATCTTCCCTTCTACTTATCCCTGCTACTTACCCCTGCTACTTACATGTATCTTCCCTTCTACTTATCCCTTCTACTTACCCCTGCTACTTACATGTATCTTCCCTTCTACTTATCCCTGCTACTTACCCCTGCTACTTACCACTTCTCTTCCCTTCTACTTATCCCTGCTACTTACCACTTCTCTTCCCTTATACTTACCCCTGCTACTTACCACTTCTCTTCCCTTCTACTTACCCCTGCTACTTACCACTTCTCTTACCCCTGCTACTTACATGTATCTTCCCTTCTACTTATCCCTGCTACTTACCCCTGCTACTTACCACTTCTCTTCCCTTCTACTTACCCCTGCTACTTACCACTTCTCTTACCCCTGCTACTTACATGTATCTTTCCTTCTACTTATCCCTGCTACTTATCCCTGCTACTTACCACTTATCTTCCCTTCTACTTACCCCTGCTACTTACCACTTCTCTTCCCAGTCATTAAGACCCTGTTGCCAGGTCTTATATAGGCAGATGGCTAACAAGCTAGTTAGATCGGATTGTCTGTTTTACCAATGGATTATCAACATATTCATGCTGTAATTCATCAGTGTGTTGTTCTTTCATCTAAAAGGCTCTGCTTTCATCTAGTCCTCAGGAAAGAGGCAGTAGTAGTAGTAGAATTGGTGTAGTAGTACTAGTCCTCAGGAGAGAGAGGCAGTAGTAGTATTGGTGTGGTTGTACTGTACTGGGTCAGGCTGGGGTTTATCACTACAGCAGGCTTTCCTCACAGCTTCCTCTCCCTCCATCTCCTCCCCTCCTCTCCTGCCATCACCTCTCTCTCATCTCCTCCCCTCCTCTCCCTCCTCTCCCTCCATCTCCTGCCCTCATCTCCCTCCATCTCCTCCCCTCATCTCCCTCCATCTCCTCCCCTCATCTCCCTCCATCTCCTCCCCTCCTCTCCCTCCTCTCCCTCCATCTCCTGCCCTCATCTCCCTCCATCTCCTCCCCTCATCTCCCTCCATCTCCTCCCCTCCTCTCCCTCCATCTCCTGCCCTCATCTCCCTCCATCTCCTCCCCTCATCTCCCTCCATCTCCTCCCCTCATCTCCCTCCATCTCCTCCCCTCATCTCCCTCCATCTCCTCCCCTCATCTCCCTCCATCTCCTCCCCTCATCTCCCTCCATCTCCTCCCCTCATCTCCCTCCACCACCTCCCCTCCTCTCCCTCCATCTCCTGCCCTCATCTCCCTCCATCTCCTCCCCTCATCTCCCTCCATCTCCTCCCCTCATCTCCCTCCATCTCCTCCCCTCATCTCCCTCCATCTCCTCCCCTCTAGCTGAACTCCCCCAGCTCTATTAATACATGAACTTGGTGAACTGAGCTCTATTCCAACCTCTCCAGCCCCCCAGCCCTTTCCTACTGAGTCTGCTGCAGGTATTGCTACAAGATTGTTAAGAGCATTTCTAACTAAATGGACCCGTGAGCACCAACATGTGAAGTTTATAGGAGCATGTCAAATGAAAGCTAAGAGTCTAAATGTTTTAGAAATTAAGGCATATATACATTTTTCAACCATTTTCCATTCAAACAATTTGAAATAAGCAAACGCTTTGATTTGTGGTCAAACGGATGGAAAAGGGGTCTTAGACAACATCTACCATCGGTTGCTGGCATCAATATCTCAGGTGCCACCTACTGCTGATGTTCCCTTGAACTGTAACCCCCTAAACTGCTCATTGGGCGCTGCACTGCAACTGTCCTCTACGACTTAATGTGTGTGTGTATATCGGGGGGATAAAAGTGTGTATATCGGGGGATAAAGTGTGTATATCGGGGGGTAAAGTGTGTATATCGGGGGGATTAAAGCGGAAGACAAATGTCCGTCTCGCGTGGACTAACCCAGTAAATCTATCTCTTATGTCCATAATTATGCATTTCTGTAGAGTACAGATCAGGGACCCATGATGTCATCCACTTCACCCACTGTAGTTCAATAACCAAAATACAGTTTTTTAAACTCAAGGTCCCATATCATAGCTGACACCCCATTCTCAAGGTCCCATATCATAGCTGACACCCCATTCTCAAGGTCCCATATCATAGCTGACACCCCATTCTCAAGGTCCCATATCATAGCTGACACCCCATTCTCAAGGTCCCATATCATAGCTGACACCCCATTCTCAAGGTCCCATATCATAGCTGACACCCCATTCTTTCTGCAGACATCTTTGAATCTTAATTCGGAGCAGAGTTTTAAGAGTTTGGGGGCATAGAAAACTGAGGGAGATCTTACCGTAATTCTGTTAACAAGCTTTGCATCTGCACAGTTCTTCCAGTAAATGTGTTTTTGTGAAATGTTATATGTAAATTGTTCAAAGTTGTCCTTGTGCATAGAGTTCTATGACTTGATAAAAATCTGAAATCAATGGTTTTTGTTTGGGAAAAAATCTGAGTCGAAGCATAATTCTGTTGAATTGCCCTTAAGTGTCTTACCATCAAATAAAAACCCAGCTAGCCGCCTGGTGAGGCTGTTCAGAACCAGGCTAAAGGCTGCTTGGTTTAGTTTGGTGGTTTGGCACAGTAAGACTGTGTAGAATACATGTCTTACTGTCAGTCATTGTAATCACCACGCCAACATGCAGTCGACAAACAAGGGCTCTTCCCATGTTCTAAAAACACTCAAGCTAACCGTTAGATCAGGCAGACTGTTAAATTGGGTCAGTCTCTGGTTGTTATCAGAGTTCTGTCAAATAAATGTGGATTAGATTACTATTAGATACAGAGACAGAGATCACCTTCCTCTGTTGCTGTCTATTAGATACAGAGACAGAGATCACCTTCCTCTGTTGCTGTCTATTAGATACAGAGACAGAGATCACCTTCCTCTGTTGCTGTCTATTAGATACAGAGACAGAGATCACCTTCCTCTGTTGCTGTCTATTAGATACAGAGACAGAGATCACCTTCCTCTGTTGCTGTCTATTAGATACAGAGACAGAGATCACCTTCCTCTGTTGCTGTCTATTAGATACAGAGACAGAGATCACCTTCCTCTGTTGCTGTCTATTAGATACAGAGACAGAGATCACCTTCCTCTGTTGCTGTCTATTAGATACAGAGACAGAGATCACCTTCCTCTGTTGCTGTCTATTAGATACAGAGATCACCTTCCTCTGTTGCTGTCTATTAGATACAGAGACAGAGATCACCTTCCTCTGTTGCTGTCTATTAGATACAGAGACAGAGATCACCTTCCTCTGTTGCTGTATTAGATACATAGACAGAGATCAAACAGGCCTCTGTTGTAGTGGATCTCCTCTGTTGCTAAGTTTTGAATCCGGCGTCGTTTTGCGTATCAGTTCATAAAGACTATGCCATGGAATCGGGACGTCAAAAATCTCTTCCCAACTATTTTACAATCTATATGGGGACGGCTGTCAATCCTTTGGTCCTTAAATGAAACTGGTAAACTTTTTTATTTATCACAATTTTCTTTAACAAATTATGTTCTTTAATGCAAGGCCGACAGACAAGTTCCTTACTTTCTCCCCCTTCCACTTTCCTCTTCCATTTTTGCGGTAATGCTGCAATTATTTGTTTGTAATTTGGGGTAGAGCAGACATTTCCATATGTTTTTGTTAGCTGCATGTGCGACATAACTCCACCAGTCCTACCGATGATATAATTTACAAAGATTATACCTTTTTTAAAAATTTTCTCAAAAAATAAAGTTTTTTTTATCAATTAGTATATTGTGAGTTTAACCACAATATTTGTTGCAATATTTGTTCTGTCATTTCTGGAGGATTAAATTGAAATTGCAACCAACTTTCTATGGCTTGTTTTAGAAATAGTGATATTTGGGAGATGATTTCCTTTTCAAATAACTGAAAGTGAGAGGTTGTAATCTGAATAAAGGGAAAAAGGCCATTCTTGAACATTGGGTGAGAGAATCTTACTAGTTTGCTAGAGAACCAGTTCGGATTGAAGTATAATTTTTGTATGACTGAAGCTTTTAGTGATAGGTCTAATGCTTTAATATTTAATAATTTATGTCCATGGGGAGAAGAGGGTCAGTCTTAGTTCATGAAGAGAAGAGGGTCAGTCTTAGTTCAGGAAGAGAAGAGGGTCAGTCTTAGTTCAGGAAGAGAAGATGGTCAGTCTTAGTTCAGGAAGAGAAGAGGGTCAGTCTTAGTTCAGGAAGAGAAGAGGGTCAGTCTTAGTTCATATGAAGAGAAGAGGGTCAGTCTTAGTTCATATGAAGAGAAGAGGGTCAGTCTTAGTTCATGAAGAGAAGAGGGTCAGTCTTAGTTCAGGAAGAGAAGAGGGTCAGTCTTAGTTCAGGAAGAGAAGAGGGTCAGTCTTAGTTCAGGAAGTGAAGAGGGTCAGTCTTAGTTCAGGAAGAGAAGAGGGTCAGTCTTTGTTCAGGAAGAGAAGAGGGTCAGTCTTAGTTCAGGAAGAGAAGAGGGTCAGTCTTAGTTCATGAAGAGAAGAGGGTCAGTCTTAGTTCAGGAAGAAAAGAGGGTCAGTCTTAGTTCAGGAAGAGAAGAGGGTCAGTCTTAATTCAGGAAGAGAAGAGGGCCAGTCTTAGTTCAGGAAGTGAAGAGGGTCAGTCTTAGTTCAGGAAGAGAAGAGGGTCAGTCTTAGTTCAGGAAGAGAAGAGGGTCAGTCTTAGTTCAGGAAGAGAAGAGGGTCAGTCTTAGTTCATGAAGAGAAGAGGGTCAGTCTTAGTTCAGGAAGAGAAGAGGGTCAGTCTTAGTTCAGGAAGAGAAGAGGGTCAGTCTTAGTTCATATGAAGAGAAGAGGGTCAGTCTTAGTTCAGGAAGAGAAGAGGGTCAGTTTTAGTTCAGGAAGAGAAGAGGGTCAGTCTTAGTTCATATGAAGAGAAGAGGGTCAGTCTTAGTTCAGGAAGAGAATAGGGTCAGTCTTAGTTCAGGAAGAGAAGAGGGTCAGTCTTAGTTCATATGAAGAGAAGAGGGTCAGTCTTAGTTCGGGAAGAGAAGAGGGTCAGTCTTAGTTCATATGAAGAGAAGAGGGTCAGTCTTAGTTCAGGAAGAGAAGAGGGTCAGTCTTAGTTCATATGAAGAGAAGAGGGTCAGTCTTAGTTCAGGAAGAGAAGAGGGTCAGTCTTAGTTCAGGAAGAGAAGAGGGTCAGTCTTAGTTCAGGAAGAGAAGAGGGTCAGTCTTAGTTCATATGAAGATAAGAGGGTCAGTCTTAGTTCATATGAAGAGAAGAGGGTCAGTCTTAGTTCAGGAAGAGAAGAGGGTCAGTCTTAGTTATGGAAGAGAAGAGGGTCAGTCTTAGTTCATATGAAGAGAAGAGGGTCAGTCTTCGTTCAGGAAGAGAAGAGGGTCAGTCTTAGTTCATATGAAGAGAAGAGGGTCAGTCTTAGTTCAGGAAGAGAAGAGGGTCAGTCTTAGTTCAGGAAGAGAAGAGGGTCAGTCTTAGTTCATGAAGAGAAGAGGGTCAGTCTTAGTTCAGGAAGAGAAGAGGGTCAGTCTTAGTTCATATGAAGAGAAGAGGGTCAGTCTTCGTTCATATGAAGAGAAGAGGGTCAGTCTTAGTTCAGGAAGAGAAGAGGATCAGTCTTAGTTCAGGAAGAGAAGAGGGTCAGTCTTAGTTCATGAAGAGAAGAGGGTCAGTCTTAGTTCAGGAAGAGAAGAGGGTCAGTCTTAGTTCATGAAGAGAAGAGGGTCAGTCTTAGTTCATATGAAGAGAAGAGGGTCAGTCTTAGTTCATGAAGAGAAGAGGGTCAGTCTTAGTTCATGAAGAGAAGAGGGTCAGTCTTAGTTCAGGAAGAGAAGAGGGTCAGTCTTAGTTCATATGAAGATAAGAGGGTCAGTCTTAGTTCATATGAAGAGAAGAGGGTCAGTCTTAGTTCATGAAGAGAAGAGGGTCAGTCTTAGTTCAGGAAGAGAAGAGGGTCAGTCTTAGTTCATATGAAGAGAAGAGGGTCAGTCTTAGTTCAGGAAGAGAAGAGGGTCAGTCTTAGTTCATATGAAGAGAAGAGGGTCAGTCTTAGTTCAGGAAGAGAAGAGGGTCAGTCTTAGTTCAGGAAGAGAAGAGGGTCAGTTTTAGTTCATGAAGAGAAGAGGGTCAGTCTTAGTTCATATGAAGAGAAGAGGGTCAGTCTTAGTTCATGAAGAGAAGAGGGTCAGTCTTAGTTCATGAAGAGAAGAGGGTCAGTCTTAGTTCAGGAAGAGAAGAGGGTCAGTCTTAGTTCATGAAGAGAAGAGGGTCAGTCTTAGTTCATGAAGAGAAGAGGGTCAGTCTTAGTTCAGGAAGAGAAGAGTGTCAGTCTTAGTTCATATGAAGAGAAGAGGGTCAGTCTTAGTTCATGAAGAGAAGAGGGTCAGTCTTAGTTAATGAAGAGAAGAGGGTCAGTCTTAGTTCATGAAGAGAAGAGGGTCAGTCTTAGTTCAGGAAGAGAAGAGGGTCAGTCTTAGTTCAGGAAGAGAAGAGGGTCAGTCTTAGTTCATATGAAGAGAAGAGGGTCAGTCTTAGTTCAGGAAGAGAAGAGGGTCAGTCTTAGTTCATATGAAGAGAAGAGGGTCAGTCTTAGTTCATATGAAGAGAAGAGGGTCAGTCTTAGTTCATATGAAGAGAAGAGGGTCAGTCTTAGTTCAGGAAGAGAAGAGGGTCAGTCTTAGTTCAGGAAGAGAAGAGGGTCAGTCTTAGTTCATATGAAGAGAAGAGGGTCAGTCTTAGTTCATATGAAGAGAAGAGGGTCAGTCTTAGTTCAGGAAGAGAAGAGGGTCAGTCTTAGTTCAGGAAGTGAAGATGGTCAGTCTTAGTTCAGGAAGTGAAGATGGTCAGTCTTAGTTCAGGAAGTGAAGATGGTCAGTCTTAGTTCAGGGAGCTAAGAGGGTCAGTCTTAGTTCATGAAGAGAAGAGGGTCAGTCTTAGTTCATGAAGAGAAGAGGGTCAGTCTTAGTTCATATGAAGAGAAGAGGGTCAGTCTTAGTTCATGAAGAGAAGAGGGTCAGTCTTAGTTCATGAAGAGAAGAGGGTCAGTCTTAGTTCATGAAGAGAAGAGGATCAGTCTTAGTTCATGAAGAGAAGAGGGTCAGTCTTAGTTCATATGAAGAGAAGAGGGTCAGTCTTAGTTCATGAAGAGAAGAGGGTCAGTCTTAGTTCAGGAAGAGAAGAGGGTCAGTCTTAGTTCATATGAAGAGAAGAGGGTCAGTCTTAGTTCAGGAAGAGAAGAGGGTCAGTCTTAGTTCAGGAAGAGAAGAGGGTCAGTCTTAGTTCATATGAAGAGAAGAGGGTCAGTCTTAGTTCAGGAAGAGAAGAGGGTCAGTCTTAGTTCAGGAAGAGAAGAGGGTCAGTCTTAGTTCAGGAAGTGAAGATGGTCAGTCTTAGTTCAGGAAGTGAAGATGGTCAGTCTTAGTTCAGGAAGTGAAGATGGTCAGTCTTAGTTCAGGAAGAGAAGAGGGTCAGTCTTAGTTCATATGAAGAGAAGAGGATCAGTCTTAGTTCATGAAGTGAAGATGGTCAGTCTTAGTTCATATGAAGAGAAGATGGTCAGTCTTAGTTCAGGAAGAGAAGAGGGTCAGTCTTAGTTCATATGAGACAGGTCCTGTCTATAGTGTGGTCTTGTCTCTAGAGGAAGGCTTCAGTAGAGTGATTCTGTCTTATAGTTGTCCGGTCTTGTAGTGGTCCTCTCTATAGTGGTCCTGTCTTGAGGTGGTCCTGTCTATAGTGGTCCTGTCTTGAGGTGGTCCTGTCTATAGTGGTCCTGTCTTGAGGTGGTCCTGTCTATAGTGGGCCTGTCTATTGTGGTCCTGTCTTGAGGTGGTCCTCTCTATAGTGGTTCTGTCTTGTAGTGGTCCTGTCTTGTAGTGGTCCTGTCTTGTAGTGGTCCGGTCTATAGTGGTCCTGTCTATAGTGGTCTTTAGTGGTCCTGTCTTGTAGTGGTCCGGTCTATAGTGGTCCTGTCTATAGTGGTCCTGTCTATAGGGGTCTGATCTATAGTTGTCCTGTCTTGTAGTGGTCCTGTCTATAGTGGTCCTGTCTATAGTAGTCCTGTCTATAGTTGTCCTGTCTTGTAGTGGTCCTGTCTATAGTGGTCCTGTCCATAGGGGTCTGATCTATAGTTGTCCTGTCTTGTAGTGGTCCTGTCTATAGTGGTCCTGTCTATAGTGGTCTGATCTATAGTTGTCCTGTCTTGTAGTGGTCCTGTCTATAGTGGTCCTGTCTATAGTGGTCCTGTCTATAGGGCTCTGATCTATAGTTGTCCTGTCTTGTTGTGGTCCTGTCTATAGTGGTCCTGTCTATAGTAGTCCTGTCTATAGTGGTCCTGTCTATAGTGGTCCTGTCTATAGTTGTCCTGTCTATAGTGGTCCTGTCCATAGGGGTCTGATCTATAGTTGTCCTGTCTTGTAGTGGTCCTGTCTATAGTAGTCCTGTCTATAGTGGTCCTGTCTATAGTTGTCCTGTCTTGTAGTGGTCCTGTCTATAGTGGTCCTGTCTATAGTGGTCCTGTCTATAGGGGTCTGATCTATAGTTGTCCTGTCTTGTTGTGGTCCTGTCTATAGTAGTCCTGTCTATAGTTGTCCTGTCTTGTAGTGGTCCTGTCTATAGTGGTCCTGTCTATAGGGGTCTGATCTATAGTTGTCCTGTCTATAGTGGTCCTGTCTATAGTGGTCCTGTCTATAGGGCTCTGATCTATAGTTGTCCTGTCTTGTTGTGGTCCGGTCTATAGTGGTCTGATCTATAGTTGTCCTGTCTTTTTGTGGTCCTGTCTATAGTGGTCCTGTCTATAGTGGTCCTGTCTATAGGGCTCTGATCTATAGTTGTCCTGTCTTGTAGTGGTCCTGTCTATAGTGGTCCTGTCTATAGTGGTCCTGTCTATAGGGGTCTGATCTATAGTTGTTCTGTCTTGTAGTGGTCCTGTCTTGTAGTGGTCCTGTCTTGTAGTGGTCCTGTCTTGTAGTGGTCCGGTCTATAGTGGTCTGATCTATAGTTGTCCTGTCTTGTAGTGGTCCTGTCTTGTAGTGGTCCGGTCTATAGTGGTCTGATCTATAGTTGTCCTGTCTTGTAGTGGTCCTGTCTATAGTGGTCCTGTCTATAGGGGTCTGATCTATAGTTGTCCTGTCTTGTTGTGGTCCTGTCTATAGTAGTCCTGTCTATAGTTGTCCTGTCTTGTAGTGGTCCTGTCTATAGTGGTCCTGTCTATAGGGCTCTGATCTATAGTTGTCCTGTCTTGTAGTGGTCCTGTCTATAGTGGTCCTGTCTATAGTGGTCCTGTCTATAGGGGTCTGATCTATAGTTGTCCTGTCTTGTAGTGGTCCTGTCTTGTAGTGGTCCTGTCTTGTAGTGGTCCTGTCTTGTAGTGGTCCGGTCTATAGTGGTCTGATCTATAGTTGTCCTGTCTTGTAGTGGTCCTGTCTATAGTAGTCCTGTCTATAGTGGTCCTGTCTATAGTTGTCCTGTCTATAGTTGTCCTGTCTTGTAGTGGTCCTGTCTATAGTGGTCCTGTCTATAGGGGTCTGATCTATAGTTGTCCTGTCTTGTAGTGGTCCTGTCTTGTAGTGGTCCTGTCTTGTTGTGGTCCTGTCTATAGTGGTCCTGTCTATAGTGGTCCTGTCTAGTAGTCCTGTCTTGTAGTGGTCCGGTCTATAGTGGTCCTGTCTATAGTAGTCCTGTCTATAGTTGTCCTGTCTTGTAGTGGTCCTGTCTATAGTGGTCCTGTCTATAGTGGTCTGATCTATAGTTGTCCTGTCTTGTAGTGGTCCTGTCTATAGTGGTCCTGTCTATAGGGGTCTGATCTATAGTTGTCCTGTCTTGTTGTGGTCCTGTCTATAGTAGTCCTGTCTATAGTTGTCCTGTCTTGTAGTGGTCCTGTCTATAGTGGTCCTGTCTATAGTGGTCCTGTCTATAGTGGTCCTGTCTATAGTTGTCCTGTCTTGTAGTGGTCCTGTCTATAGTGGTCCTGTCTATAGGGGTCTGATCTATAGTTGTCCTGTCTTGTAGTGGTCCTGTCTATAGTAGTCCTGTCTATAGGGGTCTGATCTATAGTTGTCCTGTCTTGTAGTGGTCCTGTCTATAGTAGTCCTGTCTATAGGGGTCTGATCTATAGTGGTCCTGTCTTGTAGTGGGCCTGTCTATAGTAGTCCTGTCTATAGGGGTCTGATCTATAGTGGTCCTGTCTTGTAGTGGTCCTGTCTATAGTGGTCCTGTCTATAGTAGTCCTGTCTATAGTGGTCCTGTCTATAGTGGTCCTGTCTTGTAGTGGTCCTGTCTATAGTGGTCCTGTCTATAGTAGTCCTGTCTATAGTGGTCCTGTCTTGTAGTGGTCCTGTCTATAGTGGTCCTGTCTTGTAGTGGTCCTGTCTATAGTGGTCCTGTCTATAGTAGTCCTGTCTATAGTGGTCCTGTCTATAGTGGTCCTGTCTTGTAGTGGGCCTGTCTATAGTAGTCCTGTCTATAGGGGTCTGATCTATAGTGGTCCTGTCTTGTAGTGGGCCTGTCTATTGTGGTCCTGTCTATAGTGGTCCTGTCTATAGTTGTCCTGTCTTGTAGTGGTCCTGTCTATAGTGGTCCTGTCTATAGTAGTCCTGTCTTGTAGTGGTCCTGTCTATAGTGGTCCTGTCTATAGTAGTCCTGTCTATAGTTGTCCTGTCTTGTAGTGGTCCTGTCTATAGTAGTCCTGTCTATAGGGGTCTGATCTATAGTTGTCCTGTCTTGTAGTGGGCCTGTCTATTGTGGTCCTGTCTTGTAGTGGTCCTCTCTATAGTGGTCCTGTCTTGTAGTGGTCCTGTCTTGTAGTGGTCCGGTCTATAGTGGTCCTGTCTATAGTGGTCCTGTCTATAGGGGTCTGATCTATAGTTGTCCTGTCTTGTAGTGGTCCTGTCTATAGTGGTCCTGTCTATAGTGGTCCTGTCTATAGGGGTCTGATCTATAGTTGTCCTGTCTTGTAGTGGTCCTGTCTATAGTGGTCCTGTCTATAGTGGTCCTGTCTATAGGGGTCTGATCTATAGTTGTCCTGTCTATAGTTGTCCTGTCTATAGTGGTCCTGTCTATAGTGGTCCTGTCTATAGTTGTCCTGTCCATAGGGGTCTGATCTATAGTTGTCCTGTCTTGTAGTGGTCCTGTCTATAGTGGTCCTGTCTATAGTGGTCTGATCTATAGTGGTCCTGTCTATAGTTGTCCTGTCTATAGTGGTCCTGTCTATAGTGGTCCTGTCTATAGTGGTCCTGTCTATAGTGGTCCTGTCTATAGGGGTCTGATCTATAGTTGTCCTGTCTTGTAGTGGTCCTGTCTTGTAGTGGTCCTGTCTATAGTGGTCCTGTCTATAGTGGTCCTGTCTATAGGGGTCTGATCTATAGTTGTCCTGTCTATAGTTGTCCTGTCTATAGTGGTCCTGTCTATAGTGGTCCTGTCTATAGTGGTCCTGTCTATAGTGGTCCTGTCTATAGTGGTCTGATCTATAGTTGTCCTGTCTTGTTGTGGTCCTGTCTATAGGGGTCTGATCTATAGTTGTCCTGTCTTGTTGTGGTCCTGTCTATAGTGGTCTGATCTATAGTTGTCCTGTCTTGTAGTGGTCCTGTCTATAGTGGTCCTGTCTATAGTTGTCCTGTCTATAGTTGTCCTGTCTTGTAGTGGTCCTGTCTATAGTTGTCCTGTCTTGTAGTGGTCCTGTCTATAGTGGTCCTGTTGTGTTCATGATGAAACTCAGATAACCTGGGATACCCAGCATCTCTGTATCTCTGTATCTGTCTTCCTGTCTGTGTGTGGCCGGTAGACTGAAGCTCTCTGAGCCTCTGGAT
The DNA here is from genome assembly GCF_020615455.1 of Coregonus clupeaformis. NCBI lineage: Eukaryota > Metazoa > Chordata > Actinopteri > Salmoniformes > Salmonidae > Coregonus > Coregonus clupeaformis. Next base: position 44,218,814 of record NC_059209.1, on the reverse strand, counting down.
GAGCTTTACATGTTGACCTCTGCTTCCACCTGGTGGGGGATAGGTAAAAGAACCCATCATCCCAAATATATACGCTTTCTCAATGCCATCATCCTACATACAGTACCTCACAAACAATCATTGACAGTGATTGATTTGCAGCCATGTTGTGTGTATTGTGGATGTTAAATCAAGCCTGTTGTCTCTCTCTCTGTGTCTCTTCTCTTCTTCAGCTGAACTGGAATTTGTTCAGATCATCATAATAATGGTGCTGATGACAGTGATGGTGGTGGTGATTATCTGTCTGTTGAACCACTACAAGCTGTCTACCTGGTCCTTCAGAACCAGACAGAGCCCGGCCCGGAGGCGAGAACAACACCTACAGCAGGTCAGTACAGTGTGTGTATATATACCCAGTCCTCCAGTCACCTCTCCTCTCTTCGTGTGTAATTCACCAGACGCCCGTCTAGACAGCCACACTGCCCCTGTACACAGACACACAGAGAACACACACACATTGGAGCTGGTTCTTGTTCGTAACATGTATTA